>NC_090878.1:11994886-12009886 GCF_036669935.1 Montipora foliosa | reverse complement strand
ATTCATCATTGTTTGCGCGCGTGAGTTTTCGTTGTGATTCAGGATCGAAAACTATCATTTATTACTCGAAGCAGTGTGGTCTTATTCTCTCAAATAGCCTGCGCGCAGTGATTGGCGAACCGTATTCCACAATATATACAGTTTGTTTTTTGCTAAGGCTATGTGTTTTCTTTGTAAAGTTTCTTGATTTTTCGGTTCTATTTTATGTTGGGCGAAATTGAACAAGAGCAAACGAGGCCAACAGTTCCACAGACGAAATCGGATAGTAAAGAGTCAGTCTACAACAGCCAATGAAAAACGTGGTCATTCTGCTAGGGAAGAGAGGTTCTTTTGGAAAATAAGCTAACTAATGGCGACCGAAATAAGGGGTAATGATTTGAAGAGAGAAGAAAATGCCCGGAACAAAATTTCGGGCGTCTGCACTGGAAAAACCTACAATTATCAGCGGACAAAATTCCTTGGGACAGTCAAGCAAAAGATTTCTAAACCAAATTCTTGCAGCCACTTATCATAACAAAAAAGACAATTATTTGCTTGAATGTACGCGTAGGGATGCGTACATTCCTTTCTTGAAACTCCGAACTGGCTTATACAATGTTTAACGTCGGATGAAACTACACTACCGAAATGTAGAAGTGATCTTTGCACTTATCTGGACAATTTAAGCAATTGTCTATCATAGACAACCGAGAAATGTAGATTGCTCCAACGGGATTTGAACCCATACCTCGCCGGTGCAGTGGACGAAATCGGCCAACTCAATGTTGTACCGAATTGAAACCCTTTGGGAATAAAAGGTTTTGTTCCAGGTATTTCCATATCATTGACATGTGAATACAACGCACAGAGAGTCTTAACCCCGGAAGATTTGATTTGGGTACATCATTGAGTTAGCCAATTTGGTCTCATGATGCTAAACCAAGTGAGCTATGAAGTCACACCGTTGAGAGCAGGTCAATAGGGAGCTTTAGCAACGACAACGGCGACGGCAACGAGAACGTCACAAACTTGCATATTTAGTGAGCAAAAACAATAGCTTTTCACGCTCTACACGTGCGTTTTTCACTTTTGTCCATTTCTTTGCCGTCGTCAGCAAAACAACAACGTGAAATAGCCAAATTTGAGGTTTTATGGAGGACGTCAGCACTTGAGGATAAATTTTCATTTTCTCCCCTAAATTAAGCGCCGCTCATAACGGTTTCATTCCTGACATACTGCTACACCTTTGTCATATCAAAAAGCGTGGAATAGTTTCGAAGTGATTGCAATAACGCGAATTTATGTTTTTAGATGACGTTCTCCTTGCCGTTCCCGTCGTCGTTGCTAAAGCTCCCTAATTTGTTGGGTCCATGACTTCCCGTGAAAGGACTCAATGGATGAAAGATATGTATATTTTGAAGTGCAAGATAAAGACGAAATGGAGAAGTGATTCTTGCACTTATCTGCACAATTTAAGCAATCGTCTCTTATAGACACCTTAAAAATTCAGATGGATTCAACGGGATTCGAACCTAATGCATCACCTCTGCGATGCCGGTGCGATGCTCTAGCAATTGTGCCATGAAGCCACACAGCTGGGGGTCAATTTTTTGGCCATGGGATCATTTGTTCCCGTGAAAGGACTCGATGTTATTGCGTGAAAGAAATGTATATGTATTTTGAATTGTAAATTGCGGGATATAGAGAAAAAGGAGAACTCATCTTTGCATTTATCTGAACAATTTAAGAAATTGTCTCATATAGCTCAGTCGAATCCCGTTGGAGCAAACTGACTTTTTCAGGTCGGGTTAATCTATATGTTGGCTTGTCCGCACAAACTCGAAAATGTCACAATTGGCAATATCGAAGACGGGGTACGTAGAGACTTGGATGTTCATACGACACACTTTGTGGCTGTCCACTCACTCTCTACGTCCTTGAATTATTCAGTAGGATCGTGAAATTCCCTACCTGAGGATTGCTACATGCATCCGATTCTCTATTCAAAGCATCTGGAAACGAAAAATAACTTATTAAAGAGGCTATATCACGCAAAAATGATGTAATTTCATAAGACCCAAAACGCCCAAAAAGTAGAATGAAACATGGCAATAGCCACTTAAAATTCTTTAAAAACTTAAAAGAAAGTACAGCAAAAGGAGCGAGAAACATGGATGTGCACAAATGTATAAGATAGAAACGGACCGCATTTTGGTAATCCTGAAAAAAGTCGGTCAGACGTTTTCAAGTTTATGGAAAATCGCCTGGATAAAGGTCCTTTTTGCTCAGAATCATCTTGTTTATGATGTAACGATAATTTTTATCAGTAAAGGAATTACACATTACCACTTGATTTTCGAATTTTAAACTCGCTATTGACTAAATATTTTCCCTAAACACCCTAAAATAACGTGACCTAAC
Source organism: Montipora foliosa (assembly GCF_036669935.1). Classification (NCBI taxonomy): domain Eukaryota; kingdom Metazoa; phylum Cnidaria; class Anthozoa; order Scleractinia; family Acroporidae; genus Montipora; species Montipora foliosa. The sequence continues at coordinate 12,007,486 of NC_090878.1, read as the reverse complement.
CCCTTTAAACAGCGAGGCAATCGATCTTCTTGCTTGCATTGATTTCCAATATCTGAGCAGGTTGCCCAGCTCATTTGCTATCCCGGAATTACGTAATCCAGACGCAAACTGACGAAGTTCGAGCGCTCGAAACGCCAGCTCTGAGTCAGCTCGCAAATCTTACAGTGGTTAATTATCTTAAGAATAAAAATCAGCGATATCATAATTGTTGAGCGAGGTTTCAATGACTCCATGCCATCGTTATCAAGATATTGAAATTAGTGAGTCGATGAGTTATATATATATATATATATTCATGAAAGAGTGGGACATGTTAAGGTTTAGTATATACCACACAAGTGATTAAAGCTTTCTGCGTATTCTGATTGGTTAGAAGTGAATAACAAGTTACTAAGTTAGTATCCACCCCTGAGCAAACAGAGGAAATCAAAATGGCTTCCCGTTTCGACGGTGCTTAAAACGTACTATTGTCTGAAGGCGTTCTGGTTCATGTCTCTGCGTCGTAGATGAATTCTTAAGTCCCTTTGAATAAAAATGGGGTTCCCATGATATCGCGGCAACAAAAGCATTGGGGACAAAAAGGCGTCTCTGTTAAATCCTGTATATGCTTAACTTAATAAATACGAGTCCTGCAAATGTGTATAAAGTTTATTAATCTATCATCCGTCTCACTTAAATGACGGTTAATCGCACAAATAGAGCGTTTTCACATGACGTCACGGCCGCCATGTTGGTGTTCCAAAACAAAGAAATGGCGGCCATGATGGTGTACCAAACTAATCCTCCGGGAATTGATCTCTATTTTTATGCAAATACTTTCTTTCGTCTCAGAAAGCCAATATGGCTGCTGGTCACGTGAGTGAAAACGTTCTATTAACAAATAAAGCGAATAGCCCATTTTACAGTTGTGTGCTTAGTTACCTGGCCTTTGAATGAAAGTGAGGCTGGAGTTGACCTTGTTTTGATAGAAACCTCACTGCTATTCTCATGCGAATTGTTACTAATTAGCATGTCAACAACATCGTTAACATAAGAAAAGGAGAGAGGTCTGTATCATAACAAAGTCAACACGAGCCTCACTTTCATTTAAAGGCCAGGTGACTAAGCACAAAACTGTAAAGAGGTCTATTGGGCGGATAACGCTGTCCATTTTGCTTGGCTACTTCACAAACGAACTTTCTCAACCAAACGTATTTGCGTATTTGGCGACCTGTGCTTTCGTGGGTGGAGCGGTTAGATCTTGCAGAACATCTTCGCATTTGAGGCCGGCCACTTCAACAAGTTCTGACATTGCACATTTATTTTGCCGTCGCTGCTACCATTCCACGAAGATTTTTCTACCCCATTTAGTATTGTATTGTGTTGCGTTCGGGGTGGCGTTCGACACTAGACAGGTCTCTTCTTCTTTACTTTTTGGAGAGCGAAACCGACCAGCCATGTTTCTTCTACAAAAGCTCTAAATTCAAGGCTAAATTCAATGCTGAATATTTTCAAACTCCTATGGGACAACTCCACGCCCACGTAATTAACATAATCACGATCTATTGTTTCATTTCACAAGTAAGAAAATATTCGCGTCCAACCTTTAAGGTGCTGAGACACGAGGGGTCATAGACCTTTTTGCAGATACGGCGGCCATTTTGATTTCTATTGTTTCAAATTATGGGATGCCCAGAGGGCAAATACATATTCATTTGCCCCCTGAGCATCCCATAATGTCTTTTGAAGCAATAGAAATCAAAATCTGCGAAAAGGTCTATGTGTAGTACACACTGAGGCGACTTGTAGCATGGAAGTGAATTGGGGACATGTAGCAGGGACAAAATCACAACATGTGCACACACATGAAAATGTTGCGGGTACATGTCCCAGGGATAAGTTCAGCATGTTGGACTTCATGGGACACGTCGCGGGAAAAAAATCACCCCAAAATTGGTGTTGTAACAATTATAAAAGTATCAGCTCACAGGAGGGAACATGTCGCTGGACCATATCCCTGGGACATGCCCTCACAACATTTTCATGTGTGTGCACATTTTGTGATTTTGTCCCTGCTACATGTTGCCTGAGTATGCACTACACAAGTTTTTTGTTGCTGCGGCATGTCACTGCAACATGTCCCCTCGTGTCTCAGCACCTTTATGGGCTTTTCAATGCCCATTGGCCGCTTTGAAGTTGCGCGGGAGACAGGGTCGAAAGCCTCGTTGAATTGCACTGTAGGACTGTTTTGGGAGACTCATTTTCATCACTGCATGCGCGGAGCAAGAATTCAAGTTGCGAGAAAGTGATATACCAGGTGCTGAGCTTCCTAAACCACCAGAATATTGTACAATGCCAAATTTAAAAGGATGACTCTGTTACCAAGGTGCAAAACTGTCCGGAAATCGAAAAGATTTGATCAAAAGGTTAGTGTGATCATGGTGCTTACGACGTTTACTTGTTAACAACGTAAGTTATAAGGATTGAGCCCGAAGGTAATTGTTATTGTACAAGAATATACGAAATTCTTTTTACTTTGCAGATGAAACGACTGCATAAACAGCGGCTTGTCCCCAAAACAGTTCCACAATGCAATTCAATCAGACTCTCGTCCCACTCTCCGACGGAACCTCAAAGTGGCCAATGAAGGTCTCCCGCTCATGTTTTGTCTATTAATTATGAAATTACGTGTTTTGTCTTGATTTTTACTTAATTGTATAATTGTGTGAGCTCCTAATTGTAGATAGTTCAGACCATTTTCCTAAGTTTTATTTCTTCATTTTTAATTTCGTCACATTTAAATACAGAGATAAGAAGAAAATACACATCAAATTAACATTTGGGTTAATTACACAACCGGTATGTTAAAAGAATTTACAAATACAGAGAGAATGGTTTTGTGCACATAACATGCGACTTACAGAAATATAAATCATAAGGGAAAGCAGATTTCGCAGCATTTGAGTAGCAAGATGTTTATATCATTTTGTATCAAAAGTAACTTCGAAAGAGTTGTAATTACAATAAATAAAGAACATAGTAAACATGAGTTCTATACGGCTACAACAACAAAAATCAGGAGGCACGTTAAATTTAAAATTACAGGACAATGATGTGATATTTGTGGCATAAAAATATGAATAAAAAGGTGGCGAGGAAATCTTGAAGAGGCTTGGAGCTTATGGTGTAATCTAGGTCTCCTCGCATACGTTATAAATTAAGTATGGTGGATGTCAGAGAGGCAATTTACTTAGAGAGCTCGTTTACAAGAAAAAACCTAACTAAAATGAAACTAACCTTGTGTAGTAGCAGAAACCATCACCAGAAGAATATTAGGTAAATACAAGAGGGGATCGGCATTTGCCTCATAATATATTTAAAGTGCCCCTATAATAAAGACTGGCACGATTTTTAGCTTTGATCTTTATGTAAAGGCTGTTTACTTTGAATATTTTCAAACTCCTATGGGACAACTCCACGCCCACGTAATTAACATAACAATCACGATCTATTGCTTCATTTCACAAGTAAGAAAATGTTCGCGTCCAACCTTTAAGGTGCTGAGACACGAGGGGTCATAGACCTTTTTGCAGATACGGCGGCCATTTTGATTTCTATTGTTTCAAATAGCTATTATGGGATGCACAGGGGGCAAATACATATTAATTTGCCCCCTGAGCATCCCATAATGTCTTATGAAACAATAGAAATCAAAATGGCCGCCGTATCTGCGAAAAGGTCTATGTAGTGCACACTGAGGCGACTTGTAGCAGGGAAGTGTAGTGGGGACAAGCAGCTGGGACGGGTAACGGGACTTGTATCAGGGACGGGTAGCGGGAAATGTAGCAGGGACGGGTAACGGGACATGTAGCAGGGACAAAATCACAACCTGTGCACACACATGAAAATGTTGCGGGTACATGTTTTAGGGATAAGTTCAACTTGTTGAACCTCATGGGACTCGTCGCGGGAACAAAATCACCCCAAAATCGGTGTTGCAACAATTATAAAAGTATCAGCTCACACGAGGGAACATGTCGCTGCCACATATCCCTGGGATATGCACCCGCAACATTTTCATGTGTGTGCACACGTTGTGATTTTGTCCCTGCTACATGTCGCCTCAGTATGCACTACACAAGTTTTTTGTTGCTAACAATAACCTTTATTTAAAGAGGATAACACCTATTACTATAAAAGTATTCTCCCTAGTGGCCCTCTAAAAGCAAAAATACTGAATAAAAATTATACCAATTAAGATAAAAGGATCTAGATAAGTAAAATAGAGAATCTATTTACAATCATGATAAAAATTTTAAAAATCAGAATAGCTTTTTAACTTTAAAATTATCCACCGTATAAATTGGGGCAGTGCTGTTAATCAGTGTAGTTTTCATGGAGTTAAAAGAGGCCGTTGGATTTAAGTTACGAGCATTGAGGTCTTTTATGGTGGAATTATTAGGAAACATGTCCCTGCAACATGACCTCTCGTGTCTCAGCACCTTTATGGGCTTTTCGATGCCCATTGGCCGCTTTGAAGTTGTACGGGAGACCGGGTCGTGAGCCTCGTTGAATTGCACGTGGGACTGTTTTGGGCGACTCAATTTCATGCGTGGAGCAAGAATTCAAGTTGCGAGGAAGCGATATACCAGGAGGTGAGCTTCCTAAAGCACCAGAATATTGTATAATGCCAATTTTAAAAGGATGATTCTGTTCCCAAGGTGAAAAATTGTCCGGAAATCGAAAAGATGTGATCAAAAGGTTAGTGTGATCATGGTACTTACGACGTTTACTTGCTAACAACGTAAGTTATAAGGATTGAACCCGAAGGTAAACGTTATCGTACAAGAATATACGAACGTCGAAACGACTGCATAAGCAGCAGCTTGTCCCCAAAACAGTTCCACAATGCAATTCAATAAGACTCTCGACTCAGTCTCCCACGCAACCTCAAAGTGGCCAATAAAGGTCTCCCGCTTATTTTTTGTCTATTAATTATGAAATGACGTGTTTTGTCTTGACTTTTAACTAATAGCCCTTTTCACGGTTAGTTTTTCTCATTTGCATTACAATGTAATCTAGCATGTATGTGAGGCAATTTCGGGCTATTTTGTAGTTTTAACCCGAAATTGCCTCGCACCCACGTTAGATTACATTGTAATGCAAATAAAAAAAGCTAACCGTGAAAAGGGCTATTGTATAATTGTGTGAGCTTCTAATTGTAGATAGTTCAGACCATTTTTCTAAGTTTTATTTATTTATTTCAATTAATTTCGTCACATTTAAATACAGAAATATGAAGAAAGTACCCATCAAATTAACACTTAAGGCTAGTTACACAACCGGTTTGCTACATAACATGCGATTTAAAGAAATATAAATCATAAAGGAAAGTAGATTTCGCAGCATTTGAGTAGCAAGATGTTTATATCATTTTGTATCAAGAGTAACTTCGAAGTAGCTGTAATTACAATACATAAAGAACATAGTAAACACGAGTTATATACGGCTACAACAAAAAAATCAAAAGGCACGTTAAATTTAAAATTACAGGACAATGATGTGATATTTGTGTCATAAAAATATGAATAAAAAGGTGGCGAGGAAATCTTGAAGAAGCTTGGAGCTTATATGGTGTAATCGAGGTCTCCTCGCATACGTCATAAATTAAGTTAAGCATGATGCATGTCAGAGAGGCAATTTACTTAGAGAGCTCGTTTACAAGAAAAAGCCTAAATAAAACGAAACTAACCTTGTGTAGTAGCAGAAACCATCACCAGCAGAATATTAGGTAAATACGTGCCTCAAGTGCCCCTGTGATTAAAAAAAGCACCTCCTTTTTTTCTTCGGACTTTGAAAGTGTGTTTGCTTAACATCTGACTGGCCAAATTGTTTAGCTTTGATTTTTATTCAAAGGCAGTTTATTTTGAGTTAAGTTGTGGACTTCACGGCCCGCCATTACTCACGTTCAAAACTGACCGATTGGAAAGCAGAGGGTTGGATCCAGGGAAAAGTGACGTCAAAGGCTCACTAGCTTAAAATTTCAGCGTGTGAATGCAGCTTATTATATATGCAAAACGCCCAAAACTCCCGTGCTGCATAAAAAATTCTGCGGTCTTTGACGTCATTTTCTCCTCGATCAAGCGCTCTCTCTCTCAAGATCTTAAAAGTTAGTAGTGGCGAACCATTAAAGTGCCGTTATGATCAAATTTTTACCTCTTGATTTTTTAGGCGTATCACAAAGAATTCTATGAAAGAATGAAAATACCGTTTACCGTTTGCAAATACCTGCATTAGTTCCGGAGATATTTAAGTTTGAAAAATGTGTAAAATATGCAAATTAGATGACTAATGATGTGGATGTGACTAGCTCCCAACGTCAGTGGCTTCATAGCTCAGTTGGTTAGAGCGTCGCACCAGAATCGCGACGTCACGGGCCTGAAAATTTTCAGGCTTCTCTACGCAATTGTAAAAATTGTTTTCATAACTGCGAAGATCATAGCTTCACTTGATTTCACATCCGCAGCTCATATATGATTCATTTCATATACCATTCCATCATTGATTCATTCCTCACGGGACCATTAGAACCCACAAATGACCAGCTCCCAACGTCAGTGGCTTCATAGCTCAGTTGGTTAGAGCGTCGCACCGGAATCGCGACGTCACGGGTTAAAACTCCGTCGAAGTCCTGAAAATTTTCAGGCTTCTCTACGCAATTGTACAAATTGCGTTCATAACTACGAAGATCATAGCTTCACTTGATTGATTTCAATATGTAAGTGATTTTCAGCTCAAAAACGTTAAACAAGGCCACAAACTCAAGCTAACAGATTTATATGCTTGTTGGATCACGTATATGAGGCACCATTTGCAAATATGAAAATAGAACGCCAAAGGTGGGCAGAAATGCCTTTAATATTGGAGAGGTCTGGAACCCAGTATGTTGCCATGGTAACGAAACTGTTAAGCTCAAATTGTGGAGTACATTTAATAGAATCTTACTGCAAAGAATCAAACACTTCTGATTCAAATTGGCTGAGATATTCTTTTCCATCATATTTGAGCAAAATTTGGTTGAGTGTATTACGTCATCACTTGGCTAATGTGCATATTTAGATAAACTTAAATATCTCTGGAACAAAAAGAGATATTTGAAAATAGTAAAGAGCATTTTTCTTCTCATGCAGGCTTCTTATTTACGTCTTAAAATGGCTTCGATAGAAAAGATGCGATTTTCGTCATAGTGGCACTTTAAATAGGACAATTCCAGTTAAAATAAACAGGTGTCTGTTTTAAACCAAGGCTTAAAACTTTGTTCGCTTAGTGCTTAGTTGACAAGGAAATTAAAAGGAAAAATAACAATTGATTTTTTTGGTCACAGGGGCACTTAAATTAGTTCAAATTTATTTTTAGATTGCGCCCATCCCACCAAGTTTATTTTATGTCGACACTTTTATGTCGGCCGTCCCCGGCCGGATATAAAATATTGCTAAGTAGAGCAATCCGTGCACTTTGCAAGTGGTCGCGCTAAGTTTGCTGAGACATGGAAATCTCAAAAAAGACAACTACAAACATGTTGGCGTTATTCGCCAAACATGTTGGCGTTATCAACGAAATCAATAAAAACCGCAGTAAATTAAAGCCATGTTCAGCAAAGGTGGGGCGAGAAAAAACGCCTACACCTAAGAATGAAAGAAAGCAAAACGAAGGACGGAGCAAGGGTAGGGAGGGAGGGAAAAATCTTGATAATTCAAGTTTAGTCCGTGAAGGTACAGCTAAGAGCGCCAGTCACGAAGATTGCAATCCCTTAACTAGACCTATCTTTACTCTGCCCTTATCTATGATTGGCACATTTTTTCTGGCTGAATGGATCTATTGACCCGAGGAGGTCAAAGTCGACGACATAAATAGCATCATTCCTTGCAGTAATAATGCCCCTTTTTATCTGCTGTTCCCAGAACCTCGCAGTCCACTCTCAAAAAGAAGGGGACCAATTAGATATTGTCCTTCAAATAATCACGCTGTCTGAAAGACATTTTCAATAATTTTCGTCAGAGTAAGGCTAAATATAAAGGAGTTTGTGTTTACGTAATGATCTCATAAGTTCTTTGTAGAATTTCAATTTTCAAAGCATCATTGTTCAGAAATTATCTTGTACATCGGATGCAAATTTTCAGAGATAGCTCATTATGGAACTGAAATTTTAAATGTTCAGTACCTCTTTCTTCGCTGACTGATTAGAAAATGATAAATTAGGACGCCAAAACAGCCATTTGAGGCAGTCAGTGTCTCCTGAAGAAAGGCTTTCAGTTACCTTACGTAGACTGACCACAGGTGATTCACCACAGTCGGTTGCTTTTACCGTCGTGGTTTGGGAGTACTAGGGAGTTTAAAAACGACGACGGAGACGAATACGACAACTCCACAAAACAATATCATTGGTTAAAAGAGCATAAATAATCGTGCTGCACGTGCAGCACGGATTTTTGCAAGTATCGTAGTGGTGCTCTACTTTAACGACGACGTGAATTCACCAAATTTGAGGTTTTCGCGACAGCGTTCAATAAATTTTCTCATAAACAGTGTTTATTAAAGAAACTGTATTTAAGTATAACAAAGCTGGAAGTACCATCCGACAGACGTTTACAAAAGAAAAAAAAATCCTGGACAAAAGTGGGAGCCGGGGTCCGCTGAGCTGACCCCTAAATCCACCCTTGCGTCTTGATCCAATAGACGATTTGTTACCTCTACCATACATAAATTAGGGGAAACGATCAAAGGTGATTCCTGCTCTTGACCGAGAATGAATGGTAATAAAGGAGGCCACTTTTGTTCGATGGAAGGCCCTGGAATCAATCAATTTTACATGCATTAACTCAGGGAACAAACCAACCGAAGCGGAAGCACCTGTTGGCGGTGTTTACAGCAAATTATGAACGGATAAATAAAAGAAAAAAAATCAGTTCAATCAAGAGGATGGGGGAAACTAGCTGAGAACATCAGCGTTGAATTGCCAATCTCGTTCCCAGGCCTTTTAACCATCGAGAGGAATTGTTGAATAGACCTTTTTGCGGATACGGCGGCCATTTTGATTTCTATTGTTTCGAAAGACATTATGGGATGCTCAGGGGGCAAATTTATGTATTCACAACAAACAACTTCATTATAGAGCGGTTTTCAATCGTGTGTCGAAAGTAATTAGCGAATTACTTTGGTTTTGCATCTACTTCTTTCAGTGATTGGTTCAAATTTTTCGCGCCACTTTTTCAACCAATAAGAAGTGAAACCAAAACCAATTGTGGCTCGCGCGTGCACATTTTCCCGCCTTTTGTGTCGGCTACGTGTAATTACTTCGAGTTTTGATTGGTTTACTGTATTGTCTCCGTCCTTTTTGATTGGTTAAAGTAATTACTATGGTTTTGGTTTTACGACACTCATTTGAAAACCGCTCTAATGGTTGGTTGCTCAGATAATCCAACCATTCGATGAGATTCACAAAGTACAGGAAGCGCATAACGCATAATAAAAGAAAGATCTTACCAAGCAAAGTGCTGATTGTCAACAAAGGCGAATATAGTGCTGTAATTTCTTCCTTTCTGTAAGTGCTGTAACTCCATTACGGAAATGTTCTTCGGACATAGAACCAAGAACCATGGGAAACTAGTTGAGAACGTGTTTTGAATTGCGAGAGTGAGAGAACAACCAAAACTTTCTATCTGCTTAAATAACCTGATAACTCAATGGGAATATCCCTGGGGACTACTAAATCCACCTAGAAAATGCCTGATAACAAACCACAAAACCCTTCAAATTAGAAGAATTCAAACGCATACCAATAGGAAATACAATTTATGCACGCGCTGCGGACTTACACTCCTATAGTGAGTGGTGCAATTACATGTCAATACCACAAAAAGCTGAGAAAACTAAAACATTTCGCAGTTCCTGAAATGCGTAAGAGAGTGATAGCTTTTCCGAGATTCACCTCAAATGAGAAATCGTCTTGACATCACTTCATTTGTATTTATGTAATAACAGCGTTAATCGAACATAAACTAAAGAAACAGTTATGAGACGAGCTGTTTAAGGGCATGGAAGAGGACCTGTCTTGGCCCCTGAATGGATCCCTGTCCACATTATCTCTCCTGGAGCCCATCGTGGATTTTGTAAACAGGGTCTGAGATCAAATCTAAAGGCTTTACCCATTTTAGATATGTCAAATACAAAAGGCTTATTACATGTTTGTGAAATTTCAGTTAAAAGTGTGATTTCCTTGGCCTTGTCGTTACTGTACTTCCAAAATCTCTGCATTAATTCTGGCGAGCTTCCGTGAATACCCATGAAGGAGTCGCATGTGTTGGTCAGCTTTTCAAATATCTTCACCTTGTTCGGATTTTTAGGGTGATGAAGTCTTCGATCGTCAAAAGAAATTAAATTGTCGCCTTTATTAAAGACGCTGTTAATCCAAATAGGAATTTGCTGATCAGCGTGTGGATAACAAAGGATTCGCTGAGGGTCTTGAGACAAAAAGCGCACAATGACGTCATGAGTAAATAGCGTCCAAGCCTCGTCCACGTAAATGAGATCTCTAAATTGACAGTGAAACCAGCCCCAGCTTAACATCTTGGTAGGCCTGTGGCGTAACTCATATTTGAGCCTCTCAAGGCACACGAAATAGTCATCGTCAAGACGGAGGAAATACGTGAAGTTGTACTTGACCGCAGCCCACATCATTTGGTAGAGATATCGAAGGCCAAAACTTCGGCCGCCAACAACCGGTTGAAATTCTATGTCTTTGTAAATGTGTTTTTCATTAGAAAGTTTGGCCTTATCCTCTTTGGGTATTTGAATGCCGTCAGTGAAAAACTTGCACCGCACCTAAAACAGAGTTATGGATTCAATAAAAGCAAATTCATAGTTCGCCTTGACGCATAATGCGTTTACTGCCCGTCTTTTACAGCGAAGCCACTTATTAAAATCTGCCTCGCGTTTACGACGAATCGTCCAAGAAGAAAATTACCATTTTTTTCCTCATCTTGCATTTGCCATTATATTTGAACTATGTCGTCTGTAAGGTGTGCTGATCGTACTGTAGAGGCATATGATATCGTGATAAGCTATTTCCATTTCTATGCTAGACTTTTTGGGCGTTATGTCGCATTTCGATGCAGCACACCTCTGTTTTGAACATAATGACATCATCGCAAATGCAAAGGAAAAGAACTGAGGCTTACACTTGCCATTTTGCCGTTATGTCGACCGACACTTTGCCGCTTGTTTAAACTTGGCTTGTGATCGGAAGATACATTAGAAGTATTTGCTAAGGTTCAGTCTAGAGCTGGACGTTGAACAATCGGTCAAGTTCTCTAATATATCATTTATACAATTTCCCAGCTCAATTAATAAGGCGCCGCGAGCACGCCGGTTCTAGTTCGTGCGCGGTTAGGCTCAAATTTCCAGTCCTTCACGGCTTGTTGCGCCCACGTCGCTCTCTCCAATCCAACGATAAATCCGCCATATTGAAATAGTCATCCGAGCTAATTATGCCCCAGATTTTTTCAGGGGATTGTCCTTGATCGATCAAACAAAACAAAGTACACGCCCGCTGCTGCAAACCACCAGGGGCTGAAAATCTTAGCCTAATGCGAAGCTTGGGCAAATGTAGTTTGATTTCAGAATCTCTTAAATTTCAAGGTGTCCCGGAAATGTCAAATTTGCACTAACAGAGTCATTATATTTATTTATTTTTTATTGTTTTTGAAGCGCCGTAATATGAAAACCTTCTTTAGCTTTATTGGACTTAGTTAAATCTCAAAAAGAAGGCCAGGGGTTACGAGTGCAGATCAGGGCTTTTCTAATCGTGATGACCGATAACTTGTACAACTCGAAAGCGGTGCATGGAGGCGGAACCTTATAGGCTCAAACTTTACGAAAGGCAACCTGTTCTCTGCCACATTATTTTCCAGCCAAGAAATACTAACCTCTCCGTGACATTTCGTCCACCATGTCTGTCTTATTGCATCTCTCCTGTCTCGTCTTGAAGGCGCCGTAGATACAATAATTAGAAGGAAGATGGTTTGTTTTGTCTCGAGCTCTTTCAAATCACTGAATTCCTCCGTTGCAAACATACAATCATTTCTATTGGGTGTAACTTGCGTCAAGTTAGCAAACATGTCCACAAGTAGTTGAAGGTGTGTGAATCTTAGTTGTGGCAGGAGGCCACCTCGTGGTTTAGGTGCTTTGAAGAACAACCTCTTCCAGTTCATAGAAAAGTTTTCGCTCCCAAAATACAACAGCGTAGTAAACATAAAAGCAGAAAGAAACACGCAGCGGATAAATTTAATGCAATTCAATCGACTTGAGCATATTTTCCTCCTGGGATGTATAAACATTGTTATGCTGGCCAGTCTAGAGACAAGAGAAAAAAAAATCAGTTGGTTCATAAGGCATCCCATGTATTTTCAGTAAGTTGCCCGATAAGACAAGAAGTAATTGAAGATTTGGAGACAGCGTGTTTGACAGAAAAGGTTTTGAATTGTATCGCTTCATGATATAGCAACAGTATCATGAATTTGAAATAAATTTAAGACTAATGAGCCAACTACGATTTAGGGTCCT
>NC_090878.1:11982386-11984886 GCF_036669935.1 Montipora foliosa | reverse complement strand
ATTTTAATGGCCTCTTTTATCGTGACACTTTCTGTGAAATGAAAGGAAAAGGCAAAATAACTTCACCATGCTGAATTTCCACCTTTCTGCACTTTACTCACATATCCCAGCATTTGTAGTGTCTCTGTATGCATTTCAGATATATAAAAAACAGACGACGACGGCGAAAAAAAGACTGGCAGATTAGGGCCAAGAAGGAAGTTCAGGACATTCTCAATCAGTCTTTTCTACGTTTATGTGAATAGTAAAGATCATTGGTCGCTGTTTAATCAGAGCAACCACAACAGAGAAGATGCTGTGGTCGTCGAGAATTCATTGGTTTACAGTCAAACAAAACTAACCCGGCCTGTGAGCCCTCGACCTTTTAGTCAAGACTAGCCCGCAGGGTACCCAAAATAAACCTACCAAACCTTTCCCCGATCCACTAAATCCTGAACGGCCCTTACCAGGCAAGTACTGCTGGTTGTATGTTCGATATTTATCAGCATTTTTTTTTTTCAGGGAACGGGTTCCAGCGCTTACTGAGCTATTAAGTATGATCTTTATGGGCTATTGATGCCCTATTACAACAAAGAAAGGAACGGTAACTTATGTTAGTGTCTTTCTTTTGATCTAAAAGGATTCTATTTTGGAATCGAACGGACTAATCGAGCTAATTTTCCATGATGCAAATCCCTTCCTTAACCACACAAAGGAAAAGACACAAACAAATCGAGAGTATCAGTAAACCATTAAGGTTCTGTCTCCTATCATAGATAGCGCAAGCTCGATATATGTGTATCTGTACTATATTATGTACGAGTAGGAATTTTAAGATTTGTATGGGACAATGGTTTTTCGCAAAAGTAAAAAACATATATGTATAAATTTACGTTTTAAAATAAGAAATAGTTTCCCCCGCTTCAGTATTGTGTTTCTTTGTCTTTGCTTCAGTTTCTTGTTTCGATTAAGAGCGGTTTAGGTGGTTTTCGGTCCCTCTTCTATAGAGAGGGAAAAGAGGAGGAACTAAAAACCACCTAAATAGATCTTAATGGACCCAGAAACCGTACCAAAGACAAATAAACAGAAGACTGAAGCGAGGTAAGCTCTTTTTTTTATTTTAAATCGTAAATACTTTTTAAATTTTGAGAAAAGCCGTTTTCCCCGTACAAACCCCTATATTTCTGCTCATGCATAAAAAAGTACAGTACAGATACGCATATATCGAGCTTGGGCTACCTGTGGTGGAACGCAAAATTTGTTATGCGCAGTGAACGTTGCATCTGGTGACACTCCTTGCGAAAATATTGGGGATCTGAGCTGCAAATAACCCAAGATGCCCCCCTTCAACAAGGGTAATTTATACTGTACGCAAAAGTGCAGAATATTTTGCTAGTACAAATCTATCATTTTCGTTTAGCGGCTCAGCTGTGAAGATTTCATTTAAAACTAATGCTGCTACTAACAGAAATTCAATTCTCATTTTAAGTGGATTTATACTGATGATGGTCAGTATAAAAAAGTCCCTAGAGTGCTGGATCGAGGACAATATGATGTCATTCTTAATCAGCAAACCGCAAACCTTTTCCAAGGGTAAAGGGTGGGGTTTTCTACCTAACAGTCGTCATGTCGGGTAGTTAAATTGATTTTACAAATTCAGTGTATTAATTTCTTTAGTTTTCAAAGTCTTCACTAAAGGGAACCCGGCAAAGCAGGAACCAAATAAAATGTATTCTAATATTTGAGAGCAAATACTGCAGCCTTACAGGCATGAGAGAATTAGTAACGATTTTCTTCTTATAGACACATGTTTGCATTCATTTTACACTACTAGCTGACAATCTCCCTTCTTCAACTTTTTGTTCTACCAACAGGCCCTAAAGATAAAACTCTTAACCCTTTTAATCCAAATTACCCCGGGGGAAGACGAGTGTGCTAATAACAATAGTATATGCCTTCTAACTAGGACTCTAATTTTAGTAAAGGCTGCTTGGTGTTTTCTTGAAGTGCAGTATTTAATTCAATTTGCATAACCTATGATTATCTTATTGCTAGTAGATGGAGGGAGAGGATTTAATGGGGAAAGCAAATAGACCATTTTACAGTTGTGGCTAAGTTACCAGGCCTAACAATGGAAGCGAGGCTGCCGGTGACCCTTTTTTGATACAAACCTTCATGCTTTTGTAATGCTAATATGGACTAATTAGAATTACAACAACACAATTTACATGATAAAAGCAGTGAGGTCTGTATCAATGCAAGGTCACCGGCAGCCTCGCAGCCATTCATAGGCTTGGTCGCTGAGAAAACAACTGTAAAATGGCCTATTGTGTATCTCATTTCTTAGTTATGCTAGGCGTAAGTGGTTCTTCAGTTAATATAACACATGCATGTGTAAGTAATGAATGGGGTACGACTGTAAGAATGGCTATTACCTCATGACATCTTTGTAGTTTTCTTGGCATGTGTAAAATAATGTTCTGCATTCCTGCTCAGATCTGTTTTTGTCCTTGCATCTTTG
>NC_090878.1:11949886-11967386 GCF_036669935.1 Montipora foliosa | reverse complement strand
GCAGCACGGATTTTTGCAAGTATCGTAGTGGTGCTCTACATAACGACGACGTGAATTCACTAAATTTGAGGTTTTCACGACAGCGTTCAATAAATTTTCTCATAAACAGTGTTTATTAAAGAAAATGTATTTAAGTATAACAAAGCTGGAAGTACCATCCGACAGACGTTTACAAAAGAAAAAAAAATCCTGGACAAAAGTGGGAGCCGGGGTCCGCTGAGCTGACCCCTAAATCCACCCTTGCGTCTTGATCCAATAGACGATTTGTTACCTCTACCATACATAAATTAGGGGAAACGATCATAGGTGATTCCTGCTCCTGACCGAGCATGAAGGGTAATAAAAGAGGCCACTTTTGTTCGATGGAAGGCTTTGGAATCAACCAATTTTACATGCTTTAGCTCAGTGAACAAACCAACCGAAGCGGAAGCACCTGTTGGCTGTCAGTTCAATCAAGAGGATGGGGAAAACTAGCTGAGAACATCAGCGTTGAATTGCCAATCTCGTTCCCAGGCCTTTTAACCATCGAGAGTAGTTGTTGAATAGACCTTTTGGCAGGTACGGCGGCCATTTTGATTTCTATTGTTTCGAAAGACATTATGGGATGCTCAGGGGGCAAATTTATGTATTCACAACAAACAACTTCATTATAATGGGTTGGTTGCTCAGATAATCCAACCATTCGATGAGATTCACAAAGTACAGGAAGCGCATAACGCATAATAAAAGAAAGATCTTACCAAGCAAAGTGCTGATTGTCAACAAAGGGGAATATAGTGCTGTAATTTCTTCCTTTCTGTAAGTGCTGTAACTCCAATACGGAAATGTTCTTCGGACATATAACCAAGAACCATGGGAAACTAGCTGAGAACGTGTTTTGAATTGCGAGAGTGAGAGAACAACCAAAACTTGCTATCTGCTTAAATAACCTGATAACTCAATGGGAATATCCCTGGGGACTACTAAATCCACCTAGAAAATGCCTGATAACAAACCACAAAACCCTTCATATTAGAAGAATTCAAACGCATACCAATAGGAAATACAATTTACGCACGCGCTGCGGGCCTATTCCCACCACGGACTTACACTCTTACAACCTGGTAATATAGTGAGCGGTGCACTTACAGGTCACTACCACAAAAAGCCGAGAAAACTAAAACATTTCGCAGTTCTTGAAATGCATAAGAATGTGATAGCTTTTCCAAGAATCACCTAAAATGAAAAATCGTCTTGATATCATTTCATTTGTATTTATGTAATGACAGGGTTAATTATGTTGGCTATACTTGCCGACACCTTTTCCAACGCATTGAGGAACACACCTACGTGACGCCCACAATCAGAAGAACAAAGATCTTCAGGAACAATTTACCATTCTTAAGAAATTCCGTGGGAAATTTGAATGCTTAATTTACGAAATGCTCTTTATCCAAGAAAAGAAACCTGAGCTGAACACTCAATCTGACTCGATTAAAGCAAAACTATTTAGTACCTAATTGTTACCCTCTACGTTCCACATTGCAGTGTTTTTAATTACATGCAACGAGATTTTCACACACATTCTTAGTATTTAAAGAACTCACAACAATCTGACTTTCAGTTTTTAGTTTTTACGAGTTTGAAAATGATGAACGAATCCTCGAAACGTCATTCAAAATTATTATCACTAATTTTTACTCTCAATTAATCGAACATAAACTAAAGAAACAGTTATGAGACGAACAGTTTAAGGGCATGGAAGAGGACCTGTCTTGGCCCCTGAATGCACCCCTGTCCACATTATCTCTCCTGGAGCCCATCGTGGATTTTGTAAACAGGGTCTGAGATCAAATCTAAAGGCTTTACCCATTTTAGATATGTCAAATACAAAAGGCTTGTTACATGTTTGTGAAATTTCAGTTAAAGGTGTGATTTCCTTGGCCTTGTCGTTACTGTACTTCCAAAATCTCTGCATTAATTCTGGCGAGCTTCCGTGAATACCCATGAAGGAGTCGCATGTGTTGGTCAACTTTTCAAACATCTTTACCTTGTTCGGATTTTTAGGGTGATCAAGCCTTCGATCGTCAAAAGAAATTAAATTGTCGCTTTTATTAAAGACGCTGTTAATCCAAATAGGAATTTGCTGATCCGCGTGTGGATGACAAAGGATTCGCTGAGGGTCTTGAGACAAAAAGCGCACAATGACGTCATGAGTAAATAGCGTCCAAGCTTCGTCCACGTAAATGAGATCTCCAAATTGACAGTGATACCAGCCCCAGCTTAACATCTTGGTAGGCCTGTGGCGTAACTCATATTTGAGCCTCTCAAGGCACACGAAATAGTCATCGTCAAGACGGAGGAAATACGTGAAGTTGTACTTGACCGCAGCCCACATCATTTGGTAGAGATATCGAAGGCCAAAACTTCGGCCGCCAACAACCGGTTGAAATTCTATGTCTTTGTAAATGTGTTTTTCATTAGAAAGTTTGGCCTTATCCTCTTTGGGTATTTGAATGCCGTCAGTGAAAAACTTGCACCGCACCTAAAACAGAGTTATGGATTCAATAAAAGCGAATTCATAGTTCGCCTTGACGCATAATGCGTTTACTGCCCGTCTTATATAGCGAAGCCATTTATTAAAATCTGCCTCGCGTTTACGACGAATCGTCCAACAAGAAAATTACCATTTTTTCCTCATCTTGTATTTGCCATTAGGTGCGGTTACACTAGACCTCTTGCCCATGGGGAACCTTGGGTTACGGCTTGGGTTGGGTTTACCCTGGGTTGTGATCAACTCCCCATTTGCGGTTACAGACTTGTAAATTACCCAAGGGGAAGGTAAGCGTTGGCCTGTTTTGGTGGGAAACTTACCTTTAAGATAAGACAAGATGAGATTTATTAGTTTTTCCACTAAATGGTTTTTGAAAAACTAATTACAATACAAAATACATTAAAATTAAGGATCTAAAAAAAAAATTAAACATCGAAGATCTACATCTGAAAGACAAACTTTTCTTTGGCTTATTTTCGGTAATTGTCACGATCGGCGCTTCTTTTAAACTGTCCACCTCAATTAAGTTCAGCGATTCATCGCTTCGTTTTAAGAAGGCAACAAAGACGTCGACTTCAGTTACGCTTTCTCTAGTCCTTGCAACTCTCCAATTCATAATTTAGACGTCGACTTGCTGCTGACCAGAAAAGGCGTGCTTGGGTATTTCCATGTCCGCAGTTGTTTACACAGTTCATCACAGCATGTATTTTCCTCGCGTTCGGCAATCTTGTGATTGGTTGAGCCGCTTTAGGGTTTTGTTAACCATAAGACTTACATCTGGAACTGTCATGGGCAATTGTTTTGTTCTTTTTGACGTATCCTTGGAAATTTCCCACAGGAAATTTTCCTTTGGGCAGATCGGTTACACATAAAAAATTGCTTCCCCGTGGGAAAAAGCCACTTACCCAAGGGCAAAATGGCTAGTGTAACCGCAGCTATTATATTTGAACTATGTCATCTGTAAGGTGTACTAATCGTAATGTAGAGCCATAAAATATCGTGACAAGCTATTGCCATTTCTATGCTAGACTTTTTGGGCGTTTCGTCGCATTTCGATGCAGCGCACCTCTGTTTTGAACATAATGATATCATCGCAAATGCAAAGGAAAAGAACTGAGGCTTACACTTGCCATTTTGCCGTTATGTTGACCAACACTTTGCCGCTTGTTTGAACTTGTCTTGTGATCGGAATAAACATTAGAAGTATTTGCTAAGGTTCAGTCAAGAGCTCTAATATATCATTTGTACAATTTCCCAGCTCAATAATACAGCGCCGCGAGCACGCTGGTTCTAGTTCGTGCGCGGTTAGGCTCAAATTTCCAGCCGTTCGCAGCTTGTTGCGCCCACGTTACTCTCTCCAATCCAACGATAAATCCGCCATATTGAAATAGTTATCCGAGCAAATTATGCCCCAGATTTTTTCAGGGGATTGTCCTTGATCGATCAAACAAAACAAAGCACACGCCCACTGCTGCAAACCACCAGGGGCTGAAAATCTTAGCCTAATGCAAAGCTTGGGCAAATGTAGTTTGATTTCAGAATCTCTTAAATTTCACGGTGTCCTGGGAGTGTTTGGTCAAATCTGCACGTACAGAGCCATTATTTGCTTCTTTTTTGTTTTGGGAGCGCCGTAATATGAAAACCTTCTTTGGCTTCATTGGACTTAGTTAAATTTCAAAAAGAAGGCCAGGGGTTACTCTACGAGTGTAGATCAGGGCTTTTCTAATCGTGATGACCGATAACTTGTACAACTCGAAAGCGGTGCATGGAGGCGGAACCTTATAGGCTCAAACGTTACGAAAGGCAACCTGTTCTCTGTCACATTATTTTCCAGCCAAGAAATACTAACCTCTCCGTGACATTTCGTCCCCCATGTCTGTCTTATTGCATCTCTCCTGTCTCGTCTTGAAGGCGCCGTAGATACAATAATTAGAAGGAGGATGGTTTGTTTTGTCTCGAGCTCTTTCAAATCACTGAATTCCTCCGTTGCAAACATGCAATCACTTCTATTGGGTGTAACTTGGGTCAAGTTAGCGAACATGTCCACAAGTGGTTGAAGGTGTGTGAATCTTAGTTGTGGCAGGAGGCCACCTCGTGGTTGAGGTGCTGTGAGGAACAACCTCTTCCACTTCATAGAAAAGTTCTCGTTGCCAAAATACAACAGCGTAGTAAACATAAAAGCAGAAAGAAACACGCAACAGATAAAATTAATGCAATTCAATCGACTTGAGCATATTTTCTTCCTGGGATGTATAAACATTGTTATGCTGGCCAGTCTAGAGACAAGAGAGAAAAAAAATCAGTTTGTTCATAAGGCATCCCATGTATTTTCAATAAGTTTCTCGATAAGACAAGAAGTAATCGAAGATTTGGAAACAGCGTGTTTGACAAAAAAAGTTTGGAATTGTATCGCTTCATGATATAGCAACAGTATCACGATGCAACTTTTTAAAGATGTTTTTCGGCATGATTCATGGCAGTGAGGTTGTGTTCTTTACTACGGTGGCCCAAAAGGGCCAACACAAACAAAAAACAGAAAACGCAAACAAAGGGGAAAACATCACCAAACAAAAAACAGGAAGCGTGTTAAAGAAAGAAACAGTTAATAAAATTGAAGAGCAAGACGTACGCAGGGAATGCGCAACTCAAAGAAAAATAATTTAAAAGTACAATGCAAACAAAACAGCATGACATAAAAAAAGCGTGACGCAAACAAAAAAAAAACAGATAAGGAAGATTGGAAACGAGGCTAACAGGAAATCGAGGTCCTGCATGTATAGCAAGAATTCTTGCTATACATGTGGACCTCGATTTCCTGTTAGCCTCGTTTCCAACCTTCCTTATCTCTTTTTTTTGTTTGCCTCCTGCTTTTTTTATGTCATGCTGTTTTGTTTGCATTGTACTTTTTTGTTTGTGTCATGCTTTTTTGTTTGCGATATGCTTCTTTGTTTGCGTTGTGCTTTTTTGTTTGCATTGTAGTTTATTTTTTTTTGAGTGTGCATTCCCTGCGTACGTCTTGCTCTTCAATTTTATTAACTGTTTCTTTCTTTCACACACTTTCTTTTTTTGTTTGGTGATGTTTTCCCCTTTGTTTGTGTTTTCTTTTTTTTGTTTGTGCTGGCCCTTTTGGGCCACCGTACTTTACAGACCTCATCGATACATGAAAATTTCAAAATTTACGAACAGTTTCAGTTTGCGCGCGCGCGCAGCGACGGTTGACGACCATTCAGCGATACTGCATGCACAAAAGGGAAGTTGCTGTTGTGTCCTAACTTGCGAATTTAGTTCTGGTTTTAACAGCTTGATGTAGAACGCTTGCTTAAGTTTAAGAGAATGTCACGGTCTACTTCAACCCGAATCTACTATTTTGAAACATTTAGCCGTGCACGATATTCATGCTTTTTCTTACGCGAAACACTAGTCAGCAAATTTCAAATTTCAAACTAGCCAATGGGCTTGCTGGTTTAAATTAACCAATCGAATTGTCTGTTTCCGCTCACCAGAAGCATTCGTTTCTCAAGTAAAAATGTCATTATTCAGTTCTGAACAACACTGGAACACAGAGCACCGAGCACCGAGCACCGAGCACGACACATCCGTTGTCGCCAAAAGGCTTTGATGGCCCTGACTTTGACGGAAAACTTTAGGCTGAAATTAGAGTTTTGACACTTGTTCAAGTTGATTTTAGCTCATATGAGAGATAGACATGTTAGAACAAGGAAATTTTCATGTTTTTATGATTAGCAATGACCTGCCGTTTATCTTTTCCAGTTTCATGAAAACGCAGTGTCAACTCATTTTCATCGTCTCTTTCTTTACCCTCGGATTTTAGAGTAGCTTGATGTAGCCAGTATCTCCGAGCATTTACCCTCCGAGCCATGATACATCACAAAAAACAGACCACAAAACCGGGAACTACATGCCCTACTCTTTGCGACAAGTGTGTGGGTTCTTTGACGTCCCAAAAGATTATGAACATTGAAGGGTTGTGATGGGGGGAGGGGGAGGGGGAGGGGGAGGGGCGAGCTACGGTTTATGGTCCTTATCCTAAAAGACTAGAGAGTCTAGAGAGTCTAGCCATTTGCAAATGTCATTACAGACCACAACTTAAAGCAATTAATTTTTGCGTCTGTCACCTCGACAAAACGGCTTGCGGCACTTTTGCAAAATCCACTAAAGTGATTACCGCGTAATAATTACCTCAAGTGCAACCAATCAGCGGAGAGAATTTTCAATTATCACCGGGGTAATTCTACTAAGTAATAACGGTAACAATGATAATAATAATTAATAATAATAATAACGCAAAAAATGCCAAAAGTTTGAAAAAAAAAAAAAACAACAACATCAAAGAGTTGCTATCAGCAACCGTACAATTCCTTTTTTTTTTTTTACCGTCCAAATCTTGGGTAACATTTTGCTTTGAACTGTTGGTTACGCGGACCATGGGGAAATCTTGAAAAATGACCGATTTTTTAGGTCACATTCCGAAAGGTAAAAAAATAGAATTTACAATTCGACAAAGTAGTATGGATCGAAAGTTTAACTATCATAGATTTGTATTGTGCAAAAAAACACGTGAAGAAAGACCTATTAGAAGAGAAAGAACAATTTTTCCAGTTGGAGTTTGACGAGAAATATGAAAGACCTAGTTGCCGTATTTAAAACTAGACAGAAGTAACTCTTTGCAAGCTTTTCGGGCCTATCATTAAAAACGTTCGACGACGGTCAAGCACCATTCTAGAGGCCCTGACGGGGTAAATTCCGACAAGCGATATGGCCCAAAAAGTAGGGACAGCACATAAAATAAAATTCCGACGAAAGACATCCTTTCCTAGCAAGGTCATTCTAGTCCTTTCGCGCTTATTCCATGTCGCTCGCCATGGAAAGCGTGTAACAGCTTTCCAGAGATCAAATTGGAGTGAAATCTCACGTCCTTCCCCTCTATTAACTATGTTCAGATTAAATTAAATTTGGCTACCTCAGGTCGTTGTCAGGACAACGACGGCAAAGACGCTATGCATAAGAGTTAAATTAAAAGGTTGAAAATTTTCACTATATTCTATCGAGACTTCACGTAAAACAAAGGACAACAGAAGGGAAATGGGAAGGCTGCTCCTTGTTAGGCATAAAAGCATAAAGCCTCCCGGCTACATCTCAGAATACTTGTCCACTTACATTGAACTTCACTTACATTCAACTTCGAACAAAAAAACACTGCCCCCGCAGTTCCGCAGTCGACTGTAACGAGATGTTCAGTCAATTTCAAAAATCTGCTCCTCGGTTTTCGTTTGAAACTTGTAAGTGGCCTCTTCGGCGACAAACGAGCCAGTTTTAATTTTAATTATACTTTCTCTCAGCGGGTCTGAGTACAACTCACCTTGTAATATTAAAACCTCCCTCGATATGTGCCGAGCGATGCCGATTAAGGAACCAGAGTAGAGTTAGCTCACCTTATCCTGGAAGAAAATTTGTCGCCAAGATGGCCACACAGGTCTCTGAAATTAGACAAGCAAAGAAATGCTATTACTCCGCTAAGGTACTTTAAGATAATGAAGGAAATTCATGATGTCACTTCTCGGATGTCTAATATCCATCCATAAAAGAAATTAAACAAAACGGCGTATCCTTTGTAGTCCACAAGAATTAGTCACAGCATTTAATTATCATTTGGCCAATGTGGGACCAAAACTTTGAATGAGATCAATGGTTGCACACAACTGCATTATATAAGCAATCCCTCGCCTGATAGCGCTAACTTTGAGTTCACAACGACTAATCGCTGTAAAGTTCTTTCCCTTTTATCTAAACTCAGTAAATTCAAAGCAGCTGGATTGGATAAGATTTCTGCTAAACTTCTTCGCATTTGCGCCGAGCTAATTGCTGACCCCCTTTGTTTGATTTGTAATACCTCTATGACAACTGGTATCGATCTTTCCTGAAGGAAAAGAAGTGCTCAAAAGTAGTTGACTGTACCTGTCTTCAAACAAGGAGACCGTACTGACCTAGACAATTACCGTCCGATTTCTATTGTTCTAGTGGTTGCTAAAGTCTTTGAAACGGTTATTTATGATCAACTTTTTGCTTTTCTAATGAATAATAATGTACTCTATACTCTCCTCTCACCAGTCAGACTTCTAGTCGCTCCACTCTGCAGTTACCGACACTTGCTGACTCCAGAGCCAGACTAACCTGCCCTAAATCACAGTTATTGAAGTCTAACCGTTTTAAAATGGGTGCTAAGACTTAAATACTCAGTTTATCAGCGCCATTTGAGATGGGTGTTGTGAGGCAACTGCCGTATATTATAGATCAGGAGAACGTGAATGCCGTAGTAATTTTGACAGCATTCTGATTTCTAAGTTAACATGCAAATTTCTACAAAGGCACTGAACTCGAACACCGGTAACAATGCATCATTAGCATTGCATTCATTGAGTACTGGTTTGGTGAAAACTGACACTATTGCCTCTTCTGGAGTGAATTATAATAACCTGACTTACATCAAATGCAATAATGATAGATTGGCCAGCAATAATCAATATTCATTTCGTATTCTTAATTACCGATTTGTTTGTAATAAAACAGATACCATCAAGGATTTTGTAGTGGACAATGACATTAATATCTTAGCTATCACGGAAACCTGGCTACGCCCTAGTAATTTAGACTCATTTACTATTGGTGATCTGACTCCTACTGGCTATCAATTTCACCATGTCGCTAGAGACACTCGTGGTGGTGGAGTTGGGCTCCTTCATAAAAGCTCTGAAATTTCATAAGGATTCAGTTGATTCTATTGGTAACTTTCAGCCATTTGAAGCAGCTGACATGAAACTACATTGGCGTTCTACTATTATGCACATTTAATCATCTATCGTCCACCTTCATCAAACTGCATTCTGGTTTTGAGTGAATTTGGCAGTCTACTCGAACATTACATCACGACTCCTGGTGCGTTGATGATCACTGGTGATTTACATCTAGACAGCAAATCTGATCCTACTTGTATCAATTTTCTTCAACTACTGGAATCTTTTAAATTAAGGCAACATGTTCGTGAGCCTCCTCATCGTTCTGGCCATACTCACGACCTTATAATTACTAGAGAAGATGAGAATATAATAGGCCCTGTTTCCGTGACAGAGTCAATTATATCGGATCGCAATATCGTCAACTGTAGTCTCAATCTCTTGAAACCGATCTTGATGAAAAGATGTATCTCTTCACGTAAAATTAAATCAATTGACATTGAACGACTTAAATCAGACATTTGCGATTCGCTTGGCCCTAACACTGATATTTCCATCGATGTGAATGATCTTGTTTCTAGATATTGCTCAGAGTTAACAAGGATTATGGATATCCATGCTCCACTAAAGAAACGTCATGTCCTCACCAGACCTGCAGCGCCATGGTACAATGATGAAATCAAGGATGCAAAGACATTAAGGCGACGACATGAGACACGATGGCGTCGATCACGTGACCCTGTTGACTATAGCAACTTTGTAAAGCAATGCCGTGCTGTGACTGACGTCATTTCTCCTCGATCAAGCTCTCTCTCTCTCAAGATCTTAAAAGTTAGTAGTGGCGAACCATTAAATAGGACAATTCCAGTTAAAATAAACAGGTGTCTGTTTTAAACCAAGGCTTAAAACTTTGTTCGCTTAGTGCTTAGTTGACAAAGAAATCCAAAGTAAAAATAACAATTGATTTTTTTGGTCACAGGAGCACTTAAATTAGTTCAAATTTCTTTTTAGATTGTGCCCATGCCACCAAATTTATTTTTATCTGCTGTTCGCAGAACGTCGCAGTCCACTCTAAAAAAAAGGGGACCAATTAGATATCGCCCTTCAAATAATCACGATATCTGAAAGACATTTTCACTAATTTTCGTCAGAGTAGGGCTAAATATGTTGACGTAATGATCTCATAAGTTCTTTGTAAAATTTCAAATTTTCAAAGCATCATTGCTCAGAAATTATCTGGTACATCGGATGCAAATTTTCAGAGATAGCTCATAATGGAACTGAAATTTTAAATGTTCAGTACCTCTTTCTTCGCTGACTGATTAGAAAATGATAAATTAGGACGCCAAAATAGCCATTTGAGGCAGTCAATGTCCCCTGGAGAAAGGCTTGCAGTTACCTTACGTAGATTGACCACAGGCGATTCACCACAGTCGGTTGCTTTTGCATACCGTCGTGGTTTGGGAATACTAGGGAGTTTAAAAACGACGACGGAGACGAATACGACAACTCCACAAAACAATAGCATTGGTTAAAAGAGCATAAATAATCGTGCTGCACGTGCAGCACGGATTTTAGCAAGTATGTTTGCGGTCCTCTGTCTAACGACGACGTAAAATCACCAAATTTGAGGTTTTCACGACAACGTTCGCTAAATTTTCTTATTAACAATGTTTATTGAAGAAAATATATTTAAGTAACAAAGCTCGAAGTACCATCCGAGACACGTTTACAAAAAAAAGAAAAATCCTGGACAAAACTGGGAGCCGGGGTCCGCTGAGCTGACCCCTAAATCCACCCTTGCGTCTTGATCCAATAGACGATTTGTTACCTCTACTATACATAAATTAGGGGGAAACGATCATAGGTGATTCCTGCTCTTGACCGAGCATGAATGGTAATAAAGGAGGCCACTTTTGTTCGATGGAAGGCCCTGGAACCGACCAATTTAACATGCTTTAGCTCAGTGAACAAACCAACCGAAGCGGAAGCACCTGTTGGCGGTGTTTCCAGCAAATTATGAACGGATAAATAAAAGAAAAAATCAGTTCAATCAAGAGGATGGGGGAAACTAGCTGAGAACATCAGCGTTGAATTGCCAATCTCGTTCCCAGGCCTTTTAACCATCGAGAGTAGTTGTTGAATAGACCTTTTTGCAGGTACGGCGGCCATTTTGATTTCTATTGTTTCGAAAGACATTATGGGATGCTCAAGGGGGAAATTTATGTATTCACAACAAACAACTTCATTATAGAGCGGTTTTCAATTGAGTGTCGAAAGTAATTAGTGAATTACTTTGGTTTTGCGTCTACTTCACTCAGTGATTGGTTCAAATTTTTCGCGCCACTTTTTCAACCAATCAGAAGTGAAACCAAAACCAATTGTGGCTCGCGCATGCACATTTTCCCGCCTTTTGTGTCGGCTACGTGTAATTACTTCGAGTTTTGATTGGTTTACTGTATTGTCTCCGTCCTTTTTGATTGGTTAAAGTAATTACTATGGTTTTGGTTTTACGACACTCATTTGAAAACAGCTCTAATGGTTGGTTGCTCAGATAATCCAACCATTCGATGAGATTCACAAAGTACAGGAAGCGCATAACGCTTAATAAAAGAAAGATCTTACCAAGCAAAGTGCTGATTGTCAACAAAGGGGAATATAGTGCTGTAATTTCTTCCTTTCTGTAAGTGCTGTAACTCCATTACGGAAATGTTCTTCGGACATAGAACCAAGAACCATGGGAAACTAGTTGAGAACGTGTTTTGACCGTGATTGCGAGAGTGAGAGAACAACCAAAACTTGCTATCTGCTTAAATAACCTGATAACTCAATGGGAATATCCCTGGGGACTACTAAATCCACCTAGAAAATGCCTGATAACAAACCACAAAACCCTTCAAATTAGAAGAATTCAAACGCATACCAATAGGAAATACAATTTATGCACGCGCTGCGGACTTACACTCCTACAACCTGGTAATATAGTGAGTGGTGCAATTACAGGTCAATACCACAAAAAGCCGAGAAAACTAAAACATTTCGCAGTTCCTGAAATGCGTAAGAGAGTGATAGCTTTTCCGAGATTCACCTCAAATGAGAAATCGTCTTGACATCACTTCATCTGTATTTATGTAATAACAGCGTTAATCGAACATAAACTAAAGAAACAGTTATGAGACGAGCTGTTTAAGGGCATGGAAGAGGACCTGTCTTGGCCCCTGAATGGATCCCTGTCCACATTATCTCTCCTGGAGCCCATCGTGGATTTTGTAAACAGGGTCTGAGATCAAATCTAAAGGCTTTACCCATTTTAGATATGTCAAATACAAAAGGCTTATTACATGTTTGTGAAATTTCAGTTAAAGCTGTGATTTCCTTGGCCTTGTCGTTACTGTACTTCCAAAATCTCTGCATTAATTCTGGCGAGCTTCCGTGAATACCCATGAAGGAGTCGCATGTGTTGGTCAGCTTTTCAAATATCTTCAATTTGTTCCGATTTTTAGGGTGATCAAGCCTTCGATCGTGAAAAGAAATTAAATTGTCGCTTTTATTAAAGACGCTGTTAATCCAAATAGGAATTTGCTGATCAGCGTGTGGATGACAAAGGATTCGCTGAGGGTCTTGAGACAAAAAGCGCACAATGACGTCATGAGTAAATAGCGTCCAAGCTTCGTCCACGTAAATGAGATCTCCAAATTGACAGTGATACCAGCCCCAGCTTAACATCTTGGTAGGCCTGTGGCGTAACTCATATTTGAGCCTCTCAAGGCACACGAAATAGTCATCGTCAAGACGGAGGAAATACGTGAAGTTGTACTTGACCGCAGCCCACATCATTTGGTAGAGATATCGAAGGCCAAAACTTCGGCCGCCAACAACCGGTTGAAATTCTATGTCTTTGTAAATGTGTTTTTCATTAGAAAGTTTGGCCTTATCCTCTTTGGGTATTTGAATGCCGTCAGTGAAAAACTTGCACCGCACCTAAAACAGAGTTATGGATTCAATAAAAGCGAATTCATAGTTCGCCTTGACGTATAATGCGTTTACTGCCCGTCTTTTACAGCGAAGCCACTTATTAAAATCTGCCTCGCGTTTACGACGAATCGTCCAACAAGAAAATTACCATTTTTTTCCTCATCTTGTATTTGCCATTATATTTTAACTATGTCGTCTGTAAGGTGTGCTAATCGTACTGTAGAGGCATATAATATCGAGATAAGCTATTTCCATTTCTATGCTAGACTTTTTGGGCGTTTCGTCGCATTTCGATGCAGCACACCTCTGTTTTGAACATAATGACATCATCGCAAATGCAAAGGAAAAGAACTGAGGTTTACACTTGCCATTTTGCCGTTATGTCGACCGACACTTTGCCGCTTGTTTGAACTTGGCTTGTGATCGGAATATACATTAGAAGTATTTGCTAAGGTTCAGTCAAGAGCTCGACGTCGAACAATCGGTCAAGTTCTCTAATATATCATTTATACAATTTCCCAGCTCAAAACAGCGCCGCGAGCACGCTGGTTCTAGTTCGTGCGCGGCTAAGCTCAAATTTCCAGCCGTTCGCGGCTTGTTGCGCCCACGTCACTCTCTCCAATCCAACGATAAATCCGCCATATTGAAATAGTTATCCGAGCTAATTATGGCTGAGATTTTTTCAGGGGATTGTCCTTGATCGATCAAACAAAACAAAACACACGCCCACTGCTGCAAACCACCAGGGGCTGAAAATCTTAGCCTAATGCGAAGCTTGGGCAAATGTAGTTTGATTTCAGAATCTCTTAAATTTCACGGTGTCCTGGGAATGTTTCGTCAAGTCTGCACGTACAGAGCCATTATTTGTTTTTGTTTTTTGTTTTGTTTTGGGAGCGCCGTAATATGAAAACCTTCTTTGGCTTCATTGGACTTAGTTAAATTTCAAAAAGAAGGCCAGGGGTTACTCTACGAGTGTAGATCAGGGCTTTTCTAATCGTGATGACCGATAACTTGTACAACTCGAAAGCGGTGCATGGAGGCGGAACCTTATAGGCTCAAACTTTACGAAAGGCAACCTGTTCTCTGCCACATTATTTTCCAGCCAAGAAATACTAACCTCTCCGTGACATTTCGTCCCCCATGTCTGTCTTATTGCATCTCTCCTGTCTCGTCTTGAAGGCGCCGTAGATACAATAATTAGAAGGAGGATGGTTTGTTTTGTCTCGAGCTCTTTCAAATCACTGAATTCCTCCGTTGCAAACATGCAATCATTTTTATTGGGTGTAACTTGGGTCAAGTTAGCGAACATGTCCACAAGTGGTTGAAGGTGTGTGAATCTTAGTTGTGTCAGGAGGCCACCTCGTGGTTGAGGTGCTGTGAGGAACAACCTCTTCCAGTTCATAGAAAAGTTTTCGCTCCCAAAATACAACAGCGTAGTAAACATGAAAGCAGAAAGAAACATGCAACAGATAAAATTAATGCAATTCAATCGACTTGAGCATATTTTCTTCCTGGGATGTATAAACATTGTTATGCTGGCCAGTCTAGAGACAAGAAAGAAAAAAAAAATCAGTTCGTTCATAAGGCATCCCATGTATTTTCAATAAGTTGCTCGATAAGACAAGAAGTAATCGAAGATTTGGAAACAGCGTGTTTGACAAAAAAGGTTTGGAATTGTATCGCTTCATGATATAGCAACAGTATCACGATGCAACTTTTTAAAGATGTTTTTCGGCATGATTCATGGCAGTGAGGTTGTGTTCTTTACTACGGTGGCCCAAAAGGGCCAACACAAACAAAAAACAGAAAACGCAAACAAAGGGGAAAACATCACCAAACAAAAAAAAGAAAGCGTGTTAAAGAAAGAAACAGTTAATAAAATTGAAGAGCAAGACGTACGCAGGGAATGCACAACTCAAAGAAAAATAATTTAAAAGTACAATCAGAAACCCATAAGGGTTGAAACGTGTAACGGCCCCTTGTGTGCTGGGAAACAAGCTTCTGAATATTCAATTTGCTAAGTACCATATTTGGAACAAAAAGAGCGAGGGGTTTCCAAATATGGTACTTAGCACTGAAACATTCAACCAATCAGTTCGCACTGAATATTCGGAAGCTGTCAACGCGTGTTACACGTTTCAACTCTTATGGGTTTCTGGTACAATGCAAACAAAACAGCATGACATAAAAAAAGCGTGACGCAAACAAAAAAAAAAGATAAGGAAGATTGGAAACGAGGCTAACAGGAAATCGAGGTCCCGCATGTATAGCAAGAATTCTTGTATACATGTGGACCTCGATTTCCTGTTAGCCTCGTTTCCAATCTTCCTTATCTCTTTTTTTGTTTGCGTCCTGCTTTTTTTATGTCATGCTGTTTTGTTTGCGTTGTCCTTTTTTGTTTGTGTCATGCTTTTTTGTTTGCGATATGCTTTTTTGTTTGCGTTATGCTTTTTTGTTTGCGTTATGCTTTTTTGTTTGCGTTATGCTTTTTTGTTTGCGTTATGCTTCTTTGTTTGCGTTGTGCTTTTTTGTTTGCATTGTACTTTATTTTTCTTTGAGTTGTGCATTCCCTGCGTACGTCTTGCTCTTCAATTTTATTAACTGTTTCTTTCTTTAACACGCTTTCTTTTTTTCTTTGGTGATGTTTTCCCCTTTGTTTGTGTTTTCTTTTTTTCGCTTGTGCTGGCCCTTTTGGGCCACCGTACTTTACAGACCTCATCAATACATGCAAATTTCAAAATTTACGAACAGTTTCAGTTTGCGCGCGCGCAGCGACGGCTGACGACCATATAGCGATACTGCATGCACAAAAGGGAAGTTGCTGTTGTGTCCTAACTTGCGAATTTAGTTCTGGTTTTAACAGCTTGATGTAGAACGCTTGCTTAAGTTTAAGAGAATGTCACGGTCTACTTCAACCCGAATCTACTATTTTGAAACATTTAGCCGTGCACGATGTTCATGCCAATGGGCTTGCTGGTTTAAATTAACCAATCGAATTGTCTGTTTCCGCGCACCAGAAGCATTCGTTTCTCAAGTAAAAATGTCATTATTCAGTTCTGAACAACACTGGAACACCGAGCACCGAGCACCGAGCACCGAGCACCGAGCACGACACATCCGTTGTCGCCAAAAGACTTTGATGGCCCTGACTTTGACGGAAAACTCTAGGCTGAAATTAGAGTTTTGACACTTGTTCAAGTTGATTTTAGCTCATATGAGAGATAGACATGTTAGAACAAGGAAATTTTCATGTTTTTATGATTAGCAATGACCTGCCGTTTATCTTTTCCAGTTTCAAGAAAACGCAGTGTCAACTCATTGTCATCGTCTCTTTCTTTACCCTCGGATTTTAGAGTAGCTTGATGTAGCCAGTATCTCCGAGCATTTACCCTCCGAGCCATGATACACCACAATAAACAGACCACAAAACCGGGAACTACATGCCCTACTCTTTGCGACAAGTGTGTGGGTTCTTTGACGTCCCAAAAGATTATGAACATTGAAGGGTTGTGATGGGGGGAGGGGGAGGGGGAGGGGGAGGGGCGAGCTACGGTTTATGGTCCTTATCCTAAAAGACTAGAGAGTCTAGAGAGTCTAGCCATTTGCAAATGTCATTACAGACCACAACTTAAAGCAATTAATTTTTGCGTCTGTCACCTCGACAAAACGGCTTGCGGCACTTTTGCAAAATCCACTAAAGTGATTACCGCGTAATAATTACCTCAAGTGCAACCAATCAGCGGAGAGAATTTTCAATTATCACCGGGGTAATTCTACTAAGTAATAACGGTAACAATGATAATAATAATTAATAATAATAATAATAACGCAAAAAATGCCAAAAGCTTGAAAAAAAAAACAACAACAACATCAAAGAATTGCTATCAGCAACCGTACAATTTTTTATTTTTTTTTTTTACCGTCCAAATCTTGGGTAACATTTTGCTTTGAACTGTTGGTTACGCGGACCATGGGGAAATCTTGAAAAATGACCGATTTTTTAAGTCACATTCCGAAAGGCAAAAAAATAGAAAATACAATTCGACAAAGTAGTATGGATCGAAAGTTTAACTATCATAGATTTGTATTGTGCAAAAAAGCACGTGAAGAAAGACCTATTAGAAGAGAAAGAACAATTTTTCCAGTTGGACTTTGACGACAAATATGAGAGTCCTAGTTGCCGTATTTAAAACTAGACAGAAGTAACTCTTTGCAAGCTTTTCGGGCCTATCATTAAAAA
>NC_090878.1:11927386-11932386 GCF_036669935.1 Montipora foliosa | reverse complement strand
AAGTGCTTCATCCTGGAAAGCCCACTTACTGACATTAAACAGCTCAGAGAAAATTAATTTGCCCCTTGATTTGCTTGCCTTTTAAAATAAAAATTCATCAGATCCTAACGTGATCAAGAGACGTCATTAATGTTATTTTTCTTTCAGAAAGTAAATCCTTTTTTCCATATTTAACAATTGACAAGAAACTACAAAAATTTTACAAGGATCAGTTCAGAAAACACAGTGCATATTGCAAAACTGATCTAAACTTGAGACATTTCACACATGCATGCTACATTGTACTTGATGGGTTTGAACAAAATCTTTAGAGCATAGACAACTAGGAAACATCCCTGAAAGGGGCATTCCACAAAATTAATATTTTCAGCTGTATAGCAAGAAGTTCACTCTAGCATTATCTGCCGACTGGCGTAGGTGGTATTATCCTAAAAAGATGATTGTATATTAAGTAGATGGAATCCAGTCATCAGTATAATACACATATGCAAGGGCTATTCCATGTGGGTCCCAATGCTCAAGAAGATGTTTGTTTTTAATTTTAATTTTTTCTCTGACAACTTGTCATTGAATGTGTTTGAAGGTGTTCTGGGTTTTGACGTCACTACATGTATCTGAAGCATTACTGGGTTGGCAACTCATCAGATCAAAAGCATTCGCAAAGTTTGCGTGCAGGTGCAAACAACATGCATTTGTGATGTTTTTGCTTGAATATGTTGTCCCCATTTTTTTTATAAGTACAACATTTAACAAAGTGGCATCTTAAAGCTCTGTGATGGTCCAAAAAGTTCATAACTGAAAAAAGGTTAAGGACTGGTATTCAGTTTGACAATGTGAAGAGTACTAAAGAAACTGCTTAAAACTCAACAGCATTGTCTGGATTTCTCAGTGACTTTATCCAGTCTTTTGTTCCACACTACCAACATGAACAAAGTGAACTCAATAAAATTATTGTGGTTTATTGCTGAGAAAAAAAGGCTGAATTTCTTCTCGCTCCTTTTAGAGCTAATATTTCACAAAACTGCCGCAAATAATACCAGGTGGATCCATCTCCCTAAGGACAAAAAACGAAAATGAATGTTATTGTCCATGAGATGCATATTACAATGCTATAATCTACAATATCATAATAATATTATTATTTTCCTAGACACAGGAAACTGCACATATCAGTTTTTATGGGGGCTGTGAAAATTAGTACAAAAAGTCATTCTTATTACACAACCAAGACAAAGAAAACATGATGAGCTAACCATATAAACATACTATAAACCACACATAAACCAATGACCCTTAACTGTTTGCCTTAACACATGTTCTTAAATTTGAGTCTAACCATAATTTTGCCTTGGACGTTGGGTTGAACATAGATTTGCAAATAATGGCCAGTCAAGGGGGAGAGAAAATACCATCTTCCAAGTTTTGACATAGATGTTGACACCAAGTGTGTTGCATTATTACAATAATGATAGATCATTATTATTTGGCGATTGTGGAAGCTAGACTACAATTAAGTCACTCGGGTGCCACTTTGAAGCAGTATTTCCCTGTCAATAATCCTAGGATTAACAGGAAGCAGGGCCTGGACTTTGAACTTTTATTTAACAAATTGTTCTTTTCCTAATATATCGATGTTCCATTAATTAACAGGCCAACAGTCTCCCGAACATGGGTGTATCAGTTGATTGCACAGGGTATTTTGGTGGGCAAGTATTTATGATTCTGTAATCAAGCCTCACTATGGCAATAAATTAAACAATGTTATTGATCACACTACTGTGCAACTAGAACTTCTTCTGAGTGTAATCTCAGAGGCCAGTCTTGCAACCAATTTACCTTTTCATTGAAGAAATGCCCTGAGACAGGAACAAAGAACTTCAATATTTTCTGTGTAGTTCTGGCCAGTACTTGTGTTCATTCCAACTTCACAAGTTGGCAAGGTGTTTTCTTTTAGACAGCTGCCTTTATGGGGGCAGTCAGGAGGTTAAGTGGCTATTGCAGAGTGGCAGCACTCTAAATGAACTGCTGCCTTGGTTCAAGGAGAAGGTTGACAACTTTCAAATAATGCTCTTTAGAACATGTTACGTTTAATTAACGCATTGTAAATACATGTATGATTGATTGTAAAGGTGATTTCAGAAAACCCTGCCCAAATTATCTTGTTGATGAAAACTGTAGAGATTGCATGGGCAATACCCTAGTGTGCAAACTGAACCAAACGTTGTGAACACTTCATGCTTCAAAAACAAATATGGAACACTCACCGTAACCTCGGTTAGTTTCTGCAGCGCATATTCCCAAACAAATTTAACTGGGTTTGGATCTCAAGGCCCAAAAATTCCACACAAATATATTACACAGATCTGATGTGTCTCCTTAAATTAAATCACCACGATCTCACTTCCAAAATTCACACCGTCAAGAGTTATAAAGTGACACAGGCAGAAGACGAGATCAAACGATCGAAATGGACACTTCGCGTCTCATGCACGATTTGTGCTCCCTATCTGGCGCATGCACAGTCGTTTTTCAGCTCTGTCGCTCTGTCCACTACGGCGACACCGCGGCAAAATGAGTGCGCATGCTCCGCTTCGAACACATTTGATTCATTTGATTCGAGCTTTTGAGCTCTTTGTGTTTGAGTTTATTCGGCGGTGAAGGAAAAGTTCTATTGGACCTTTTGATGATCAAGATCTCACGCTCAACATGGACTCGACAGAAAAACTAAACAGTAGTTCCGAGTTGTTTTCAACGAGAAAGTCAAAAGAGGTAAGCTTATTTTAGGCGTGAAATAGTTATTTGTTTATGTCGTTTCCATGGAAGTTATCTTTGCCAAACCATGTTTGCTCGTGTTTCGGTCACACCGTTGAAGACCTAAAAGTTGTAAATTTTAAACTGATAACATTTTTCGTTTACTGTTTTTCGCCTAAGGGCAATTCCTCTAAAAACGCGGAGGGTTTTGACAAAACAGAAGTTTTAACCTCTGACATGTGATACGAGAGCCATGGATTTTTCTGTGACCTGGTTCTCCACAGCAAGAGCAATGGTTTGTATGTTAGATGGTGATGCTCTTTCTTTTCCAGCTCTGTGTTGCTTTGCAGAACACACCAGGTTGTGGTATGATTCAATTTAATTGATCTCTAGATTTCTGTTTATTTCATTGTTCCAGTCATCTGACCTGAAGAAATCTTGTGGAAAGTGTTGATATCTGGCTGGCTGTCATTTTGACTGTCATTACTTTCAAGATGTGAGCAACTGTTTTTGTCTGCATTGTTAGACAAAACCTCTTATTAAGGGAGTCAGTTAAGTTGTTTAGTTTTTTTATAAAGGGATCTTTACAAATAGGGCACAGATTTCCATGTTTTTTTCAAGTATCTTAAGTGACATCTGTGCATGAAAATGACCAAGAAATAATAATATTATTGTTTTACTTTGATCAGTTTCCTGTTGTTTCTTAAACATGTCATTTATTCTTATTCCAGTGCTTAAGTCTAAAACTCTTCCTGGTGTGTGTGTGCTGATCTGGTCAAACCATGCATGGCAAGCAACATTCCAGATTGTTTTCAGAGATTGTGATGAGGATTTCAGCGTTGAATATTTTATTGGTTTTGTGATGAAAAAAGCCAGGGTTGTTATTCATCTCTCATTTTTTCCTGCACGAGATCCTGCATGATGACAACAGTATTACTGCAAATTAAACATCACAGATGTGAGCATGTCAGTGATTAATACAAGATGGTTTCCAAACAGCTCTTCAAAATTGTCTAGAAAAGGGACGATAATTATTTACTTGCCACACCTTCTAAGTCAATGTTTGAGCAAGCAAATATAATTTGGTTTTTTAATTCAAGTAAACTGCCTTACTTTCATTAATGCAGCAGTACGTTATTCTAGTCTTTCTCTTGCTGAGCATGGGTTTGGATATTAACTTCTGAGAATGCTCCTACTTGTAATAGTCTTAATAATGAATATACGGTACTTACAACAATAAAATTAGAGAGATATTTGAGTTACTGTATATTGTGTTTTGCGGTAACACATACCATAGTAGTTGTTGCAGTTGTTGTTGTTGAAAAGGAATCAGATAGAGTCCTTGTGGGTCCAGATAGAGCCATTGTGGGTCTATCATTGGGTAGTGAAACTGGATCAGTTGTGCATAATAATATGTTAAGAGTATGAAGCAGGATGCCTCTAGTCTTGCTGGATGTATGATTACATTCCTCTCTCAGTATCTTTACACACAGTGCAAAATTTAGGCTGGATTTTTGCTGGTGCAATGCATGCAAAAGTGAAATCAGTATTTTCCAAACACATGCAGGTGAATGGTTTCTTATTTCATTATCATGATTCTCATGTCTCCCCACCCTCATCCCAGCAAGACTTTACAAGGTGATCGACAAAGCTGGAGAAAAAAGTTACAGTTACCAGCCAGCTGCAGGAAAAATACCGGAAAAATATTTTCAACGATGGACCACTACCAAACTCCAAGTAAAAGGGAAACATCAAGTAGCATTGGAGTCAAATTTGTACTTAGTTTCAAAACTTTTTTGCGATCCTCTCTTAAAATTAAGACTTATTTTCTTTATTTTATTGCCTCGCTCTTGTAAAAGTAACTAGTGTTGTAAAATATGGGAATGGAGAGCAGGTAAGTGACTTATCCAAGTTGCCGAATGAGTGGGATGCGGGCATGAAAAGTTCTCACTTTCAAATGATTCCAATGAAACAAACAGACGATTTCCTCATTCAACAGGAGCAACATAAGCCATCTTCGCAGAAGGAATTATCATTCTGCCCTTGGAAAGATGTTTACCCAGCGTTTTCCTTCTCAGTGCACAGTTTTTCCCCCAGAGGTTTACCAACGCAGAGACCATCGCGACTAATAACATTACGAACTTCATCCTTTCGCTCGAGCGCTCGAATGCAAAGTAAAAATTCTCGTGGTTTGAAGTATAGTTTTTTGGTTTGAAAAGACACACGGCAGATTAGTCTTTCAGGAAGCT
>NC_090878.1:11889886-11919886 GCF_036669935.1 Montipora foliosa | reverse complement strand
TTCAGTGAATGACACACGCACACAAGCAGTCTAACGACATTGCGTATGCCTGAATTTTACAAATAATTTGTAGCGGAATTCATTGTTGCTGCTAAACAAGTTCCGAGGACATTGCAAGGTACACGTACTGTAATTAGACATTCTAGTTAATGATTTGTTCGTTTCCTGCTTTCTATTCTTTGCCTGTACATCGAGAAAGTAAGTATTAAAGTAAATCACACGTTTAGTTTTTCCTAAGTAGAGTAAGTTTCACTTATTCGGTTATATTGCTAATGGAGGCTGTCGTGAAGCAAGATTGCGTTGAAGAATTCAGCCATAAGAATTGAAGTCTCCCTTAATTTAAAGCTAAGCAAGACGTGGGAGCCTTTTATATACTTTCCCTTGACAATCTTGAACCTCACGAACCTAAACCATCGATCAGTTTTCCACAGCCATGGAGCAATCAACTATTTGGATAAACAGTCATTTGATCTCGATCCGTGTTCACTAGATCTTTTCACGGTTTATGACGCTATATTGGTTGGGTGGCAAACACGGCTTACATCGTAAAATTACCGTAGGCGACCCAAGCTCGCGTTACGCGCGAGACGTGACTTCCGAAGCGTCACGTCAGCGACAACACTGTTCTATACAATTTTTTTAGATTTTTGAGTTAGTTTCACGACAAAGAAAAATATACATGGACTGTGGGGAAAGTGCTGTATTTTCAAGGACCGGATTCGACTGTGTGCTGAAGGGGTAAGTGGGAATTGCATGAGGGCAAGATCCCTAATTTCAGTCCCACCGTCGAAAAGACGAGCACAAGCTTCGGAGGATAAATGCTTGGTCTAGAAATGTGTGGGAAATCTTTCTCATTGGAGTCGAAAGGGTGAAAAAAAAAATGCTTTCAGCAAGCCGATCAGACAGGGAGGAACATAACCTGTGATCAGGTGTACAATGTACCTTTTCCACAAAAGTATGCCTGATCGTAGGTTAGGAGGAACACAAACTATTCTCTTTTCGTTGGAAGGAACAACTACGCAGCAAACTAACTTTTCAACGAAAATATATGTGTAGATTTCTAGTAAATTTCTCCATGAATCGCTGTGTCCAGCCTTGACTTCGTCTTAGGAAGATTACGACAGCCTCTCAAACGACATCCCAAAACAGTTTTAAAAATCTCGGGAAGACAAAATAAAATAATCAAGGCGAGTAAACTTTTATTTCATTCATTGATAACTCTTTGCTTCTTTGCTCCTTTGTCGTGAAACTAACTCAAAAAACAAAACAAATTGTGTAGAACAGTGTTGTCGCTGACATGACGCTTTGACAGTCACGTAACGTGAGCTTGGGCCGGCTATGAAATTACAGCAAAGGTATGGGAATTTTGGTGACTTTGGACCATTATAAATCCTTTAATGTCTAACGATTGTTGATGTCAAGAATAATTCTTCTATTGTGAAGTACAGTGTACTTGTATGTACATCAGAATCAAGCTATGACAACCATAAATGAAATTACTAAATTTCATATTCATGTGTAAACCTTTGCAAGAAGTTATGCAAATTTCCATGAAATTTGAAGTTACATGAGGAGATTTCTAATAACCAATTTTCAGACGTTTTACCTAATGCAATGATCTAATTTTCCATTGAGTGAATAATTAATAAAATGACTTCAAATATTTTAAAATTTTTGAAAATATGTGCCTTTTTGCAGCGGAGTTATAGAAAGGCCCTGCCAGGGGAAGGGGTCCCATGTCGCTTGTCTGAATTTTAAAAGGTCTCGTGTTGGTGCTTTATCAATATTTCACGTTGCCGTGACCGTTGCTGTCTGAAATTTAAAGAAATGATGTTGTTTATCGCGATTTCACTTTAAGTGCTGTCGCTATACTTTTTAGGCCAATTTTGTTGCTTGTTGGCATTTACCCTGGCGGAGCCTCTATAGAGGTTTACATTTGGCCAAAATCCCATACATTCACACTTTGTAATTAATCAAGCCATGTTTGCCCCAACCA
Source organism: Montipora foliosa (assembly GCF_036669935.1). NCBI lineage: Eukaryota > Metazoa > Cnidaria > Anthozoa > Scleractinia > Acroporidae > Montipora > Montipora foliosa. Next base: position 11,917,890 of record NC_090878.1, on the reverse strand, counting down.
AGATGACGTGAGAAACTGTGAAAAGTTCTTTTCATTTTTCATTCAAATGCTTCTCCAAACAACCTGGGATTGATTAGGAGTTGCTACTCTAGATCTGTTCACTTTGTTATAATTTGCCTGGGTTTAAATGATTTATTTAGGAAACTTAAACCTTTTCGTCGTTGGACTACTTGGTAATGTTATATTGAACCACATCAAATCACAACTGCAGATATTTCTTCTAGTTACCGAACCCATTTCTTGACGTCACATTAATCTGCGTTAATTTGGAGCAACAGAGGTAAGTTGCTTGTTGTTACTCGTTGCTTATTATTTGATCTTCCGTTTAAAAGGAGTCGTGAGAATGTACTGTTGGTGGTGATGATATTTTGACAACCTGAGCAGAAGTCACCTTCAGGGTCTTAATTTCAGAAATGATCACGGGCTATAATGCAACTTAATGATCAGCTGACTCCTTACTGACCCCCACTAAATAAATGAGAAACAAAAATTGAGATTTCAAAAAAATTCACTGTGGCCGACTTGAAGTAAAGAGGAAATTATGCTCACCTTTAAATTTCAAAGATGGCAGAAGAGAGTCAGGGTGGTTTAGTGGTCATCAACCATGCCTCCCACCTCTGTGACCTAGGTTCAACTCTGGCCTTAGGTCGTATGTGGGCCGAGTTTCAGTCGATCTCAATCTGACTCCGAGGGTTTTCCTCCGGGTACTCCGGTTTTCCTCACTCCTCAAAAATCCTCCTCAAAATTGACTCCCGGCCTATTCCATCAGGCTGTGGTGCTGTGCTCCGAGGTCATACATGGGTCTCATTCAGGGGCCAAGCGCCTAATCGGCAGCACAGCTCCTTCGGTCTGACCTCGTTGAGCTGCGTCCTTAGTAATTCAGTCTCCGACTGCGAGAAATTAAAGGGCGATTAGCAGGTCAGATATTATATTTTATATATTGAGAGATTTTCCATTGATTTAACCACTTTTATGTCAAGTGACAATCCTTTATATGTAGCTGGAACTTAATTCTCAGGCATAGCTCCAAAAGTTTTTTGTGAGTAGGCATGATTAATAGAAGATAGTCAGAACTTCCTTGTTTGTCTTACGAATATGTCAACTGGCAGCCCTGATCTACAGGGTGTACAGGGATGGCACTAGGATTTTTCAATCTGGGTCCTGGGACCCGCATGTTCGGCCAAATTGGGGTCCCAAGCATTTTTTGGGGGTCCCAAAATCTTGGTGACCCTCTGCGAGAAAAATAGTATGTTTTAAATTATGAGAAAAAGAGAGTAACCAACTTGGAATTAATATTGACGCATATGCATAGGACCGGCCGACAAAGGCTTTTTCTAGAGCCGTTACATTCATTCCTGGACAAGAACTCTGTTAATGAAAGAGCAACCTTTCCAAAGGTTTACGCATCACTGGTTTCCTCCCTTAGGAGCAATGAACAGTGACGTCTTTTGCTATATATTTGCATTCAGTGACTTGCAGAGTACATTCTCCATTTATTAGCTTCAATTATGATCACAGATCGCTCCAACAGTTTTACAAACAACAGAATATACTGACAAATCAAAGCAAGTTGTGTGAGTTATTTAAGTCAGTGCCTTGCGTCCTGGGACGCATTAACATTTCGATGATGCATTTTTTGGATTTTATTGGCGTAAAAATGCACGATTTCTGCGTTAACGCGATCCCTGGTGTACATGAAAGGTACTCGACTAGACTAGTCGAAGAACTGAGCAGTGCCAGTGGACGCAAACACACATATGACATTTGTGATCCAACCCTCATTTAAAAAAAAAGCAACTGGATTTCAAGTTATCACAGTTAACAGATTTTTGTGTTGAATCCTTATGGATTCTTGGAATTTTCGTCATTTTCTTGCATTGGTGGCTGCTAATTTAGGCACTAGATGGTGACCTGGTGCTACTGTTAGTGACATGACAACTTGTTTGTTTGTTTGTTGCAGTTCTGTTTATGTTTACTGTGTAATCAAAACATTTATATATTGGAAGATTTCAAGACATCTGTCTATGGAAAAAGAAAAGATTGTCATTTGACATACACTGTAAAAAGGGGGTTGAATAATGGTAAATGGGGGAGATAAACCACCATCTTTGAAATTTAAAAGTGAGTACTTCAAGTCGGCTAACTTATTATTGCCTTTTCTGTCTGACTAGTTGGGTGATACTAAAACAATTTAGACCCTTCGCCCTTAAGGGCCACGGGTCAATAGCCCATTCGCCTTTGCCTCATGGGCTATTGACCCATAGCCCTTGTGGGGTATGGGTCTAATTGTTAATTAGTACATACTAAAACGTTCAACACGCGCCCATTGGCCACTCAAACTCTGGCTATTCACCTCCAACCATTCGTGAAGTTTGCTCCTGAAAATGATTGTTGTAATCTTTGCAGGAATAAATGAGTTAAAATCATGTTTTTGTGCTGCATTATCTCACTGTTTTAGTATATACTAAGTAAAAACAACTATTCACGAAAGTGAAGGTGGCTGTGGTGGATATTTACCTCACCACTTCATGGCTTTGTAAATATCCACCAATAGCCACCTCCACTTCAGTGAATAGTTGTTTATTATTTACCAGTTAATGCACAGGTTTCATTAGAAGCCGGTCACCAGTGGTATATCACTGTCTACATTGGGTATGTTGCCAGAAATTTGCCTCTCATCGCCAGCTACATGTACTCTACCTTGCAATTGATTTTCACTCAAATCCTTGTAAAAGACAAGTTAGAGTGACCACTGCTTATATTGATTAGCCCAGGCATCTACATGTACTTCAAAAGTTATTGAAACCCCTGTTTAAGTGCCTTTGAAGCCAAAAAAAAAAATTCTTTTGCTTTCTTTAATAAAAACCTTTCAAAATGATGAAGAATGACGTTTTCTATTTTGGAAGATCTTCTTTCATACACGACTGCAATAAATAAATAAAATCAAGAATATTTCTCGCAAAGTATTTGGATGGGTGTTGTTCAAACTTGGCAGCAGTAATCTATGTCAAGTAAGGCAGAAAATGATACCCTCTATGCTGTTGCCATAGCAACCATTTTTACTGCTGGGTCTATTTAATGCAGGATTGATTTTGTTGTTCATTGCCGTAAAAAGACATGTCCCCTCTGGTACGCATTATGGGCCACTTACATGTATACTTTTTAAGTCTGACCATCTGCCTGCACTTATCTGTTCAAAATCCAAGATATTTTGTTTATGGTAGATAGGGACTAGCACTTTGTCCCTTACATGTACATATATCTGATGTACCTTACTGGTGCCAGGTTTGAACAACACCATCCAATATCTTGGGAGATATTCTGACTTTTGGGATTTACATGTATTACGGGCATGACTGTGTACAGTTTGTGGCGTCATCAAATTTGAACAAAAACGTGAATATATCAGAAACGAGAGAAGATATTCCAAAATAGGAAACAACATTCTTCATCATTTTTAAATGTTTTTGAAATAAGCAAAATATATGAAATAAGCATTTTAATGCTTAATATCCCTTTATTCATTTGCAGTGGGATTCATTACTCCTGTTTGAGCTGTTATAACGATTAAGATTGCAAGGTAATAATAGACAGTTTACAACAAACAAAATATAAACTAGACCCATGAAGCTTAACTTTAGCTTGCTGGGTCTAGTTTATATTTTGTTTGTTGTTTGTTACTGTAGAACTATTCTGCCTTTTTTGGTTGAGGCAGTGTGGCCACGTGGTTAGGGCTCTTGCCTTGACATCCGGAGATCCCAGGTTCAACATACGCTCTGACCACTCTTTGAATTTGATCCTGGTAGTCCCTGGCTCAACTTCCCAGCTGCACTTGTAAATAGCCCACTGGTCTGCCTCTGGCCAGTTGGGATTCTTAACAGTTGTTGTTGTTCTGTTCTGTCGTTTCGTTCAGTTTCATTGGCCCTGAAAAGCCCCTATGGGGAGCGGTCAATTATGTATGTATTGAAAAGTGGCCAATGGTCACGGTTATTCAATAGTGAATGAAGCATGCACGCAAACAATAATAGTCATTAGTACATACTAAAACAGCAGATAGCGTTGAACGCGTGCGCTGATTATAGGCCACTCAAACTCTGGGTATCCTTTGCTATTCTCCTCTGACCATTCGTGGAATTTGCTCCCGAAAATGTTGTAATCCTTGCAGAAATAAAATAATGAGTTAAAATCATATTTTTGTGCTGTATTATCTCACTGTTTTAGTATACTAAAACAACTATTCACCAAAGTGAAGGTGGCTAGTGGTGGATATTTACCTCGCCACTTCATGGCTTTGTAAATATCCACCAACAGCCACCTGCACTTCAGTGAATAGTTGTTTATTATTTACCAGTTAATGCACAGGTTTCATTAGAATATATTATATCGCTGTCTACATTGGGTATTTCACAATGGATAATTACATGTATGTGGCTAGCCTTACATACGTATGTTTCATCCCTGCCAAGGGACTCATCAGAGACCTTTCAGCTAACTCGTCAAACATCGCGTTTGAAGTCCCGCTAGCATCAAAATGAAAGGTCTCTGATTAAGAATGACGTTTTCTATTTTGGAAGATCTTCTTTCATACACGACTGCAATAAATGACAAAATCAAGAATATTTCTCCGAAAAAATTTGGATGGGTGTTGTTCAAACTTGCCAGTGGTAATCTATGCCAAGTAAGGCAGAAAATGATACCCTCTATGCTGTTGCCATAGCAACCATTTTTGCCGCTGGGTCTATTTAATGCACGATTGATTTTGTTGTTTATTGCCATAATAAGACATGTTCAGTCTGGTAAGCATTATGGGCAGCTTGTAAACATGTATACTTTTCAAGTCTGACCATCTGCCTGCACTTATCTGTTCAAAATCCAAGATATTTTGTTTATGGTAGATAGGGACTAGCACTTTGTCCCTTACATGTGCATATATCTGATGTACCTTACTGGTGCCAGGTTTGAACAACACCATCCAATGTCTTGGGAGATATTCTCACTTTTGGGATTTACATGTATTTCAGGCATGACTGTGTACAGTTTGTGGCGTCATCAATTTTGAACAAAAACGTGAATATATCAGAAACGAGAGAAGATATTCCAAAATAGAAAACAACATTCTTCATCATTTTTAAATGTTTTTGAAATAAGCAAAATATATGAAATAAGCATTTTAATGCTTAATATCCCTTTATTCATTTGCAGTGGGATTCATTACTCCTGTTTGAGCTGTTATAACGATTAAGATTGCAAGGTAATAATAGACAGTTTACAACAAACAAAATATAAACTAGACCCATGAAGCTAAATCTTAGCTTGCTGGGTCTAGTTTATATTTTGTTTGTTGTTTGTTAAGTACTGTAGAACTATATTCTGCCTTTTTTGGTCGAGGCAGTGTGGCCCAGTGGTTAGGGCGCTTTCCTTGACATCCGGAGATCCCAGGTTCAACATACGCTCTGACCACTCTTTGAATTTGATCCTGGTAGTCCCTGGCTCAACTTCCCAGCTGCACTTGTAAATAGCCAACTGGTTTGCCTCCGGCCAATTGGGATTCTTAACAGTTGTTGTTGTTCTGTTCTGTCGTTTCGTTGAGTTTCATTGGCCCTGAAAAGCCCCTATGGGGAGCGGTCAATTATGTATGTATTGTATTGTATTGTATTGTATTTTTTTGGATTGACTGAGTGTCCACTCAGACAAAAGATAACATACAAAATTAATGGGAAACGTACTTCATAAGAATAAGTGGGGGTGTAAGATGCAGGAGGCTTATTCACTGAATCTCTCCTAAATTGTATTTAAGCGAAATTTGAAAGTTAAATATTGATGATAGTGGGAAGGTCAAAGGAGTAATCTTTATCGACTTTTGCAAAGCGTTTGCAGATGTGACTCTGAAGTGGGTAACTTGCTACCTTAAAAACCCGTAAGGGTACTGCCTAAGGAAAATTTTCAGAAGCCCTTTGGGCTCCCAAATTAAAAAGTTGGAAGCCCGACCCACACGTCTAGGAGCCCACAGTAATAAATGAATTATTTATTTATTTATAATTTTTTTTTCTTACACGTCACCACATCCTAAAAGAAACCCCAGGCACAACCAATGCTCTTTCTCATTCTGCATCCTTTGCCAATCTGTTTTTCTGGGTCTACTACATTGTTTCCTGAATCTCACTTCTGGTTTTCATGTTAAAGCAGGATGGCTTTTAGCATGTGTCTGTAGCCAACTGTGCAGCTACATGTAATTACTAGTCATGTTACTGTATGTAAAGAATAAAATATGTAAATAAATAATTTAATAAGACATCCAGAACAGTTTTAGTAAAATCGTTGATTATGGCCAAGAGTTCATAGTGTTTGATCTTGCATCAACTTATTGATCACTCATAACCGGCAATGATGACAATAACAGTGGAGTGTTTTACGATTTAGAAATGTGCCAAAAATGTTACAATATGATCTTATCCATGCAACTTGTATACATATGCAGATACAACAACTACAACAACAACAACAAATCATAGCACTTTTACCCTAAGAGCATTAACACTTATTGACTTGGGCTACTAATGGCGTCACCAAACATAATTACAGGAAAGATGTCGTTGACGTCACCCATTGTCATTAATGTGTCAACCAGAGCCCCTTTGGCTGTCGAAACAAAAGGTCTATTGTTCCCGGGGTTGGCAAATTTGAATAACGAAAGCAATGCTTGTAAACAGATATCTTCTCTATAATTAATTTGAAAAAGAACTTCCGGAAGCTCGTACTTTGCCTAATAAATCTGATTATAGTCAAAGCTGCGGCTACACGAGCGATTTTTTGCTCGCGTCGGTGATGGGATTTTTTTCAAATTTTGTCACATCGCCTGCGTGCGAGGGTGGCTACACTTGTGACAAATTTGGGTGACAAATTCAATAACGCGCGAATTGGATACTTCAAGAGACCTAGGCACTATAAACAGACATTCCTCCTTTAATTTCATTGGCTAAGTACTCTTGAGTCTCGTTGCAAGCGCGAGGAAAAAGTTTCAGGGTGGCTACACCGGCAACTATCTCAGCGATTTTGTCGCGAAAGTTTTTTTTCTGGCGACTTTTTTCTTGCGATTTTTTCACCTGTCGCGTCGCCAGTTCAAGGGTGGTTACACGTGTGATTTTCATCGCGCGCTGGCGACGCGACAAAATTTCAAAAAAATCGCATCACGAGCCGGCTTAACACTGTTGACTTGTTCTTTCTTTTCCATTTTCCCGTAATAAAAGTCGCAATAACATTTTTATTTGAAAGCAGTTTATTTTTAATTTCTTAAAAGAAAAGGATTTCGAACTCCAACCTCGTCCCTACTTCCAGATAAGACCTCATTACAGTTGTGTGCTTAGTAACATGGCCTTTAAATGAAAGTGAGGCTGGTATTGACCTTGTTATGATACACACCTCCCTCCTTTTCTTATGTTAATGATGTTGTTATCATGCTAATTAGTAATAATTTACATAAAAAAAGCAATGAGGTTTCTATCAAAACAAGGTAAACTTCAGCCTCACTTTCATTCATTGGCCTGGTAACTAAGCACACAACTGTAAAATAGACTATTAGAAGCTTTTGTTTTTACTCATGAAGTAAGTAAGTAAGTAAGTAAGTAAAAGCTTTATTTAAACACGATAAGTATTTAAGATATGCAGCTTGTGGGGTCGTGTGTAAGTAAATAGATAATAAGGTACATAAACAATAATTGTAGTATAATTACTGGGTTGCCCTATGGCAAACCCAGTCGGAAAATAGGTAGATTTCCGTTTTTTTTTTAGTATTTTTTTCCGTGTCGGTAAAAGTCTTGCCTGTCACTCCCCTGGTAAGTGGTGTCTTTGTGCATAGAGCCTTCTGCGCGTATTTTCTTAGGATCGAGAGGGTAGTGGAACTGCGTAGATTTCTCTGGTGGACACATTAGAATCATTAACTTAGCCTGCAATGGCGTCGAAAGTCATGTAACGCGAATGTCGTTTTAGTGGATCCTTAAACAAAATATACCCTTATGGATCTCAATAATGGAAAGTCAGTTGGATAAACTAGGCAGGAATCTCAAAAGCAACGAGTAATGGACTTCGACAACAATCTATCGCCCGTCGAGACGAAATCAAAGTGAGTTGTATTTACCTGAAGTACATGGTAATTTGACACGATTGAGTTTCTTGTCTTCACGCACGCAATGAGATAGGAAGAGGTTTTCCCCTCTAAGAGCAAATATGTTGTTTGTTTCAATAGATTTTTTGCTGGAAAAGGATTCTGTGGTATTTTCTGCCTTTGTGAATTATAATATCATGTTGTGTATTGAATTTTCGAGCTTAAGGTTGAAATGTGATATGGGAGACGTTTTTTAGTATTGCTCTGTAAGCAGGAAGGGTTCACAGGCCTGTTGGAAGCGTGCTTGAGTTTCAACAAAATGAGCCCCAAAATCAGTGAAAAATTGTGACGCAGATGAATAATAAGGTAGCTGCTATTTCCAAAATGATGGAATTACCTGGTGATAAATAACGTCGTACGCGTCTTGGAGAGTAAATTTTGACTTTGTATAAACAAGAGTTGGGCGATTGTGATCTTTGTTTTGACTTCGCTCATTTCACTGTCAAACTTTATAACACTTGACAGAAAAAGAAACTTTCAAAAACCCGGTATCTTGCCATCATTTGACACAGATACTTCACTGTTTGGCGAGTAAACATGCCGCGGTAACTTAATCACGGCGCCCGCTGAATTCCGGCCTGTCACTTTCGATTTTGCGATTTATTTAAACTTAGCAAAAATCTCCCAAAATGTTTGTCGCTGATCGTAACTTTTTGTATTCTATGTTCTACATTCACGGTTCAAAATTAATGTTGTTTTCATGTCGTAAATATTTTATTCTCGATCGACCATCCCGGAAACTTCGTTCTGCTCTTTCTAAAAACTGTGTATCAATAGTTATTTGCTTTTGCATCAATATTTGTTTTGCATAAAGCAAGCTAACAGAATCTGTACCTTGCTGAGTTCGCATTTGTTAGCGTTAATAGTATTTTCGGTCAGATGCTTCTGTTTTATGAGGGGTTTATTGTTTTGGTCTCCCATCCTGACACTAACCCCGCCCGAGAGGGATTAACTTCAGTGAATTTTAGTATTACAAAGCTGTCAGATGCTCAGAGGGCACACTTGTGGTGAAAAGAAGTTGTGAGGGAATTTGAAAATTATCAACATGTCATCCCAGAAGCCAATCTTTCTCGCTTCTCTCTTATTTGTTATTCTTCGGAGACTGGAATGCTGTATTTCAATACCACACAATTCAGGGCCTTCTGATTTTCTGTAACATGTACCACAGGCAACCCAGTGTATGCTTCACGGAAGCATCTCGTTTTGTAATAAAATAAGACTTAAAACCTTCATAATGTGTAACCGTAAAGTTAATATTTACAATAAACAAGAATTAATATTGGATTAGTGATTGATAGTTTTGTCTAAGTGATAAAATTTTAGACCTAAAAACTACATTAAAGGAGGAACTATCTTCTATGGAATAAATTAGAAAAGTCAATTTCCCTGACCAAAGTAAGTCTGTTAATCATCCTGGAGAAGCTTTTCACACTGCTCGCGTTACGACACTCAATTGGCATGTGATTCCACAAAATTGGACCTTTGGAAGATATGGAATACTTTTTCATATTCGATTCGCAGGGTGGGATTTCCAGTCCAAGTCTGTTCCTCAAATTATAAGAGGGTTGCAATTTTGCTATATGTGCTGTCATACAGGATGGTAAATCATTGTGGTACATCTTATAAGTTAGTTTCAGAATGGATTGAAGTAAAGATATGTATTCGTATCTTTATGAGGTCAATTAGAGAGAGTCATTTTGACAAACAAACGATTAAATCTCAAAAGCGAATTGCTGTAGAAATACATGTATCCGGCAGAGTATCGAATAATACATGTAATATGTAACGCTGGTTTCATAAAACCGTGACTTTCTCACAGTGTTAAACGGTGGTTTAATTAACAGTATAGTCTCACTCGGGAATTAAGACGGCTAGAGCCTGGTTTTCACTAGCGACGCAAGCACAAGGGAAAGTGTATATGCTCAGAACTAACAACTCATTGTTCGGTCTTGGCAGAAGTCTCTTTAGCTATCATAATTCTCAATCAACTTCAATGTCATTGTCACTCAGCTCAATAAGTTAACTTTCTGGTGCTGCCTCCTCGACATCGACAGTGTAACTTCAGCAAATGGGTCAGTCGCGCGAGAAGCTGTTAGGGCTTGCCGGGTGGATGCCAGGCGATTTTGTCCTTGGGGGTGGGGTGGTGGGGGTGTGCGCTTATTCGAGGCTGGGCGCTTATTAACTTTTTCTACCTTCAGGGTGGGCACTTATTCGAGGTGGGCGCTTATTCAAGGTTGGGCGCTTAATCGAATAAATACGGTATATGTTGTTGAGGATCCTTTTTTATCTAGTTATGTGCCTTGAGAAAGGTGTTACGATGACGCTGAAACGTCGGCTATTAAGACTTTTATTTGCTTGTTTGGATTTGCGACTTTTGTGACGGTGGTACATTTTTAACAATTTTATTAACACAATTCATTTTGAACAAGAATTTCATTACTTTTTCATTACTTCTGAGAATTACAGTTGTGAATGGAAAAAGTGCTATGGTACATACGTAAGCTGGAAACCAATTTTTATACCGAGTAAACACAGCTGCAGTGGTCTCGCCAGGCTGCCCCCTTGCGGGATTCACGCACAAAAATTCTAAATCGGCGCACAGTAATCAGCACCAAGACTGGAAATGTTTGGAAAATACTTGCTTATAGTTCATCAATGGTTAGCATGTTTTTTCGAACCAAAAGAAAGACGAATATCTTAAGTTTAACTGGGCAAAAAGCAACCACAACCTGTAAATCAAACAGGACATCGAACACAGTCTTGAATTTAACTCGCCAGAAGACTGAAGCTAGTACCAGAAGCCGATTCTGCAAAAGCCAATCCACCAATAGAAGACAATTCTGCTTTGTTATCGACATGTACATGTAGCAAGAAAGATCTACCTGTGTTGGAAGATGAAACGCAAATGGCTGGAATATTTATAAGAAAACAATTGTAACTTTTTTAAGGGACGACTCCTAAATTTAATGGTTATTGGCCACCTGATCCCTTGGAAAAAAATCTGGTAAGAACATTGTACAAGGCATACCAGTGTACACGCAAGTACACGGTCATTGCATTTAGCTTGTTTATAATAAAGCTGTAAAGTATTTTTCTCTATTTAAAATCTATTATGTACACTTTCTAAATAAAATTGAGAGAAAATCTTGGATGTCACTTCTGGAATGAAGTTAATGAAAGATGTATTGTAGATTGCAAACGATACGTAAACACCGTTTTCAAAGACTACATGTGTTAAACCGTGAAGTATAGTCTGCTATTAGACATTCATGGCACTCATTCAATTAATAATAATAATAATAATAATAATAATAATAATAATGATTGGTTTGAACCCGCGGCCTAGCGATACTGGTGCGGCGCTCTAACCAACTGGGCTATGAAGCCACTGACGTTGGGAGCTTGTCGTTTGTGGGTCCTAATTTTCCCGTGAGGAATGAATCAATGAACGAAGTGATATATTAAATGAATCATATACTGGACTGGAGTCCACAATATTTTGACCACTGTAATGACGAATATCTTTGTCGATAAGAGTACAGACTACGATGAAACACTTTCGATTTGTTAAATGGAAAACTATCTAACTGTAATTTGACTCGATAAGTGACAACATACATACCAAGAATTTGGATGCTTTCCATTCAACCAAAAATTTCGAGATTTCCAGGCCAAAATTTAATGGAACAGGCAAAGTTCTGGGAATTTTTCGAAAATTTGGGAATACGTTTTCATTGCACCTCTCTGCTGGAATTTCCAGTATTACCGGAACTTTCGAGTTCCATTTGCGAGAGAAGTTGGTGTTTAGTATCCCTACTGAACGTGAGCTCATGTGGACAAGCAAAAGAACAATAAACATATCAATACACATGAGTTCGCATTCTGGGATGTGGTCGGACGTGTTCCATTCGACCAGCGAAATTCCGAAAATTTATACCAGTGATTTTTGTTGAAGGGAAAGTGCCCTTTGTCAGCTTCCCATCAAAGCAGCTAAATTCCGTAAGCCACACTTGTACGCATTGCGGACCTATTTTTTCTATCAGAATATTCGCGTATTCAACGGAATCCTGACCATTTATCGCTTAAGGAGACATATGTCTTTTAACTACATATCACATAAGTATCAGTCAGCCCAAGATGGTGTCGAAAGGCTTCAAATCGATATATACCCACGGTATATTACAAAAGCCGTGCGACTGAAAAACGGCATGAATAGTATACGTCAAACACAATTACACGCTATATTCCTATTCATTCTGTAACGTCTCCTTAAATCGAAGTGATTGCTTGGGTCACCCTGATGAACTGAAGAAAGCAGGCACTTACTTTCGAAAGACTGCCAGAAAAAATAGTTCCTTCACCATTCAAACAACCTTGCTCTTTATAGCATTTACAGTCATGATTTTCAACTTCTTATGTTTTCGTTCATATATCTTCTAGGTGCACAAAACCTTCCCGGTTCTGATTATCAAGAATGGCGGATAGAAAGCGGGACGTTTTGGAGCGGCACATGAAAGAGCTTAGTGTTGCAAGAAAGGAGGGAAACAGACGAGAAGAGGGTTTGGCTTGTTTCCATCTGGGCAACTACTTCGATGGCGTAGCCGATTTTAAACAGGCCATAAGAAATTACACAGAAGCATTAAGCATTTTTAAGGAAATAGGTTTGAGGGCCGAGGAAGGAAGAGCCTGTGGCAATCTCGGTAATGCCTATCACTGTCTGGGCAATTTTAAACAAGCCATAGAGTACCACAATCAAAATCTTAGTATTGCAAAAGACGTAGGGGATAGGGCCGAGGAGGCAAAAGCCTATTGCAATCTTGGCAATGCTCATGATAGCCTGGGCAATTTTAAGAAAGCCGTTGAGTACCACAACCAAGACCTCAGTATTGCAAAACAAGTAGGGGATAGGACCGGGGAAGGAAGAGCCTATGGCAATCTCGGCAATGCGTATCAGAGTCTGGGTAATTTTAAGAAAGCCATAGAGTACCACAATCAAGATCTCAGTATTGCTAAGGAAGTAGGGGATAGGGCTGGAGAGGGAGGAGCCTATGGCAATCTCGGCAATGCCTATTACAGTATAGGCGATTTTAAGCAAGCCATAGAGTACCACAACCAAGATCTTAGTATTGCAAAAGAAGTAGGGGATAAGGCGGGATTGGGAATCGCTTACGGCAATCTCGGCAGTGCTTATAACAGTCAGGGAAATTTTAAACAAGCCCTCGAGTACCACCAACAAAGTCTTGGTATTGCTAAAGAAGTAGGGGATAGGGCTGGCGAGGGAAGAGCCTATTGCAATCTCGGCAATGCGTATCATAGTCTGGGTGATTTTAAGCGAGCCATAGAGTACCACCAACAAAGTCTTGGTATTGCTAAAGAGGTAGCGGATATGGCCGGCGAGGGAAGAGCCTATGGCAATCTCGGCAATGCCTATCATAGTCTGGGTGATTTGAAGCAAGCCATAGTGTACCACAACCAACATCTTAGTATCACTAAAAACGTAGGGAATATTGCTGGGGAGGGAAGAGCCTATGGCAATCTCGGCAATGCGTATTGGAGTCTGGGTGATTTTAAGAAAGCCATATTGTACCACAACCAAGATCTTAGTATTGCTAAAGAAGTAGGTGATAGGGCCGGCGAGGGAAGAACCTATTGCAACCTTGGCAATGCATACCATAGTCTAGGTGATTTTAAGCAAGCCATATTGTACCACAACCAAGATCTTAGTATTGCTAAGGAAGTAGGGAATAGGGCCAGCGAGGGAAGAGCCTATTGTAATCTCGGCAATGCGTATGAGAGTCTGGGTGATGTTCATCAAGCTATAGTGTACCACAACCAACATCTTAGTATTGCTAAAGAAGTAGGGAATAGGACTGGGGAGGGAAGTGCCTATGGCAATCTCGGCAATGCATATCATAGTCTGGGTGATTTTAAGCAAGCCATAGTGTACCACAACCAACATCTTAGTATTGCTAAAGAAGTAGGGGATAGGGCCGGCGAGGGAAGAGCCTATGGCAGTCTCGGCAATGCATATGAGAGTCTGGGTGATATTAAGCAAGCCATAGTGTACCACAACCAAGATCTTAGTATTTCTAAAGAAGTAGGGGATAGGGCTGGGGAGGGAAGTGCCTATGGCAATCTCGGCAATGCGTATCATAGTCTGGGTGATTTTAAGCAAGCCATAGTGTACCACAACCAAGATCTTAGCATTGCTAAAGAAGTAGGTGATAGGGCCGGCGAGGGAGGAGCCTATTGCAATCTCGGCAATGCGTATCATAGTCTGGGTGATTTTAAGCGAGCCATAGTGTACCACAACCAACATCTTAGTATTGCTAAAGAGGTAGGGAATAGGGCCAGCGAGGGAAGAGCCTATTGCAATCTTGGCAATGCGTATCATAGTTTGGGTGATTTTAAGCAAGCCATAGTGTACCATAACCAAGATTTTAGTATTACTAAAGAAGTAGGGGATAGGGCTGGGGAGGGAAGTACCTATGGCAATCTCGGCAATGCATATCATAGTCTGGGTGATTTTAAGCAAGCCATAGTGTACCACAACCAAGATCTTAGTATTGCTAAAGAAGTAGGTGATAGGGCCGGCGAGGGAGGAACCTATTGCAATCTCGGCAATGCGTATCATAGTCTGGGTGATTTTAAGCGAGCCATAGTCTACCACAAGCAACATCTTAGTATTGCTGAAGAAGTAGGCAATAGGGCCAGCGAGGGAAGAGCCTATTGCAATCTCGGCAATGCGTATCATAGTCTGGGTGATTTTAAGCAAGCCATAGTGTACCACAACCAACATCTTAGTATTGCTAAAGAAATAGGGGATACGACTGGGGAGAGAAGAGCCTGTGGCAATCTCGGCAATGCGTATCTTAGTCTGGGGGATTTTAAGCAAGCGATAGTGTACCATAGCCAAGATCTTAGTATTGCTCAATAAGCAGGGTATAGGGCTGGGGAGGGAAGAGCCTATGGAAATCTTGGCAATGCGTATCGGAGTCTGGGTAATTTAAAGAAAGCCATAGAGTACCACAAAGAACATCTTAGTATTGCAAAACAAATTGCGGATAGGGCCGGGGAGGGAATAGCCTATGGCAATCTCGGTCATGTCTATTACAATACGGGTGAGGGTGAAAATGCGCTTCTTTTCAACGAACATCTTACTATTTCCAAGGAAACGGAGGACCCAATAGGGGAGGGGATCGCATATTATAGGCTCGGTCTTGTTCATGAACTTTTAGGTTTTTTGTCCAGAGCTCTTAATTACTATCATCTAAGCATAAGTTGTTATGAGGAAACCAGGCGTCTTCTTCAGTCAGAATATGTATGGAAAATATCCTTTCGTGACACAAGTCAGTTTGCGTACACTGCTCTTTGGAGAGCACTGCTGAAGAATGGAGAGGTTGATGAGGCTTTGTATGCTGCTGAGCAAGGAAGAGCTCAGGCTTTGACAGACATTTTGAAGGTGCGATACCATGCTGATGAAGAACCCTCCTTGGCAGTCACAACAAAGGAGACTATCTCTTCTCTATTAGAATATCTACCTTCACAAACAGTTTTTACAGCACTTGAAGGAAACACTATCAGTTTTCGGATGCTGAGAAGAGGGAGCGAGATAAACTTTAGGCAAACGGAAATCATAAATGGAAGTGCGTACTCACTTATGGAAACTACTTCTAAACAGAGAAAGAGCTCAGCCTCCATCAACTGCTTGATGCCCTTGTATGATGTTTTAATTGGTCCCATTGCAGACTTGCTTCAGGGTGATGAGGACGTGATCTTTGTTCCTGATGGAGCATTTTGCTTGGCTCCTTATTCTGCATTGAGTGACTCTGTCAGGATCCGTACTGTTCCCTCGCTGACCGCTTTAAAATTGATCACTAGTGCACCTGAGGACTTCTACAGTAAGAATGAAGTGCTGCTAGTGGGAGATCCGTGCTTGAAGGAAGTCACTTTCACAACCAGTGAACCCATGTTCAACCAGTTGCCGTGCTCGAAAAAAGAGGTGGAGATGATTGAAGAATTTCTGCAGACTGAGCCTCTCAATGGCAGAAATGCAACGAAAGCTGAGGTGCTGAAAAGAATGATGTCAGCTGCCTTGATCCACATTGCTGCACATGGAGATAAACAATGTAGAGAAATTGTTTTAGCCCCAAATCTCGAGCACACATCCAGGATCCCCAAAAAAGAAGATTACCTGTTAACAATGAGCGATGTTCATGCACTTCATCTTCGGGCAAGACTGGTTGTACTGAGTTGTGCACATAGTGGCCAGGGAGAGGTAAAATCTGAGGGTGTGGTGGGAATAGCCAGGGCTTTCTTGTGTGCTGGTGCTCGGTCTGTTCTGGTGTCACTCTGGGCAATTGATGACGAGGCGACATTGCTGTTGATGAAATGTTTCTACCAACACTTGGCAGATAGAAAAAGTGCAAGTTTAGCTCTTCACTATGCTATGAAATCTGTTCGGGAGACAGGGCTGTATTCTGCTATAAAATACTGGGCGCCATTTGTGCTAATTGGCGATGATGTCACCTTTGAATTTGGACAACACGAGAACCAAAAGAATGGTAAGTGTTTTTCGAATATAAATTCATTATTCGTAAAAAAATAGACACTGTACATGTTGTTAATTGGCAGGTTGTCTAGAAGAATAGGTATACTTTTCATAGAGAATTAATTTCAAAATGTGTCGCCTATGTATTTTTACGAACTATCTTTGGTTAGCACCTGAAATCAGTATTGTCTACACCAGATCGGGTACTTTAGCCTTCGCGCAGATAGCTAGCTGTTTGAGCCAAGCTATGGACTGAAATCGCTGTTATAATAATGCACAATGAGTGCTCCAAAATTTCTTAAACGAAGTTGAAAAGGCTTAAATTGCTCAACAACAGTATTACAACTAGTAGAAAAAGTTGTTTATTATAAATCTAATGTAACGTTTGTTTCCGTTTGTTCCCGGCTGCTTTTCCTGATTCCGCGCACTGCAAATGTTTACAACTGCAAAGAGATGAAAACTTTGTGGCAGCTATCGCATTTTTCAGCGATGCGTAACAACCATTTACTATGATTATCTTCGAATGAAACACTGGAGCCATGGCAATGAGTGTTGTAGGGTTTTAACATTCAAGTTTGCCCCGAGGGGCAGAGGAAATTTTAAGATTTGACATTGTACAATTGTTACATTCCCACGATGCCCCGGGGGTCGGGGGCTCGTGGTTTCAATTGACTAGTGCATAAGGTGAAGTTAGATAATAGGGCCGTTTATACGAGAGAAAATTAGCCGCGGCTATTTATATGAGTATAAACTCCCAGGCCAGGGTAAACCGCGGGTTGAGAAAGCCATGAACGTAGATTTTGTACCATTTATACTGGGTGTTTGCGTCTTATGTAAGCCGCGGCTTATTTTCTCTCGTATAAACGACCCTATTCAGCGCTTATAGTCTACATTTCACAGTGACACTTAGTAGAATGGAAATTGTTGCTATCACCTTAGCACAAACGGTTTCATGAATAAAGATAATTTTCGTTATCTACTTACCAATCAGATCGAAAGTCCTAACTACCATTTAACACACTTTCCCTTTTTTGTTTACCTTTTTTTTTCAGAAACGGCATCTAAAAAGTGAGAAAACTATTTGGACTCTGATGCGTCAATATGTCCTTTTCGTTACTTCAATTATATGAGTTATTGCAAAAAGGAAAGCATTCATACCTCAGTAATGGATATGTAAATTTTGTTAAAGTATATTTGTAAACTTATTTTACCATGAGGTTAAAATAATATTAAGGAGGGTGCCTACTATTGTTATTGCGCAGACTTTCTGCGCATATCGAGATACTCGGGTGGTACTTATTGATACGAGGATATTTTTGTGCGGTTCAAAACTATGCGGAGAAATTAGAACTTAGCAAGTGCTCTTGGTATCCAGACATCCGGGATAACCACGCATTTTTCAGAGATAATTAAGCTTCAATTTGGGAAAGAACGCAAACATTGCTTTGTATTTTAAAGCTTTACAAATATTGTTGATTTATTATCTTCGAAAAATGCGTGGTTACCCCCAAATTTCTTGTTGGAATTCAATAATACTTGTTTAGATCTGCTTTTCCCGCATATTCACTAAATCGCGCAAAACTATCTTTGAATTAGTAGGCACCGTCCTTAAGATGCTGACAAAATTCTTCATTTGCACCTTGTCAGTTTTGTAAGCTTCGCTCCCAGCATTATATGACCAAAACGATTGGTTTCATGAGTGAGGATACTCTCTCGTGTTATTTTGGCACTTAAATACTTAAAATAGCTCCCACGATGTCGGGTATTTATTTTACACGAAGCTGGTGACATTAAGCTTCGTATAATAACTTTCCATTTAAGCCAATCAAGTGTCAGTTGCGATTAACAGTCTTTTTTCCTTAGCCAGGAACAGTTAATGTAGGCGCTGTGGTCTTTTTCTCTTTTTTTCTTTATTTCAAAACAAGAAAAGGATTAAGACAAAGATGTTTAGTAGGCGTTGAAAATCTTAGGGCCTCCACAGACTAGATATTTAGTTGTCCACAAATATTCTTTTTTTCGACAACTAAATGTTATCAACAACTAAAAAACGCATTGTGTGGGACGAGTTGTGGACAACTAAACGCTAAATGTTGTCGACAAGTAAGCAGTTTCCATTTTCGAAAAGGCAAACTGCTCAGTTGTCTATCACGCATCACGCTAATTTTTGGTCGGCCATCACGCATCACAGAAAAACAAAATTAGCCATCACGCATCACGAACTTCTAAATGAGGCCCAACTGCAGCCTGAAATAAATTAGCGGTATTATACTATATCCAGCGTTCTTTGTTGTCAATTAGATGTCTTAGATCGCACATCAACATTTTCAGTGATTGTGTTCGAGTGAGGCGTAACGCAGGCGTCACGCGATTGTGAAATAATAGATCACGCTTCACACTGCTATTTGCAATCACGCATCCCAGGCCTAATTTGGGTCCGATCACGCATCACGCTAATAACTTTGGGGCTATCACGCGTCACGAAAATCCCTTTTGCCACCCTCAACCCTATATGCAGTCATCATCCAAGAAACGGATACATGTAGTCTCGCAAGTGAGTGTTTTGTTTTTTCCTTACTACTATAGTTGTGCCATTAGTACGAGGTCATGTCAATAAGAAAAAGGGACTTGTCAATCGCTTTCTTTGTGAGATTGTTGGAGTTATTTTTGAACACGTCCTCCTGTCATTTTAAAAAGTAGCTTCATCTCTAAGCCACGGAAAGTTGAAAATTTGCGAGGTATTCGAAAAAACTAGCAATGAAAGCACGTGACGTCACGGCGGCCATGTTGGTGTCCCTAAACAAAGGAACGGCGGCCATGTTGGTATCCCCAACTAATTCTGCGGGAATTTAGCTCTATTATCATGCAAACTTTTTTTTTTTTGTTTCGGTGGAAAACAAGGTTACTGATCACGTAAGTGAAAACACTTGACACGATCCATCTCTATAACGGCAGTTTGACCTGGCATCTGGTATAAGGTACATTTGGTCATCTTAAACGGGATGTCACCGGAGTTTACCTTTCTTAACAATGCAGCCATTAGAATCCCCGAGGATATTCTGAATATGGCATTTCCTAATTTGCGTCTTCCTCCTCTTCAAAGCGAGTCTAAATGCAAAGTTTTTTTCATGAAAATTAATAAAGTAGAACAAATGATACTGTTACAAAAACTGTCACGTAGACTAGCTTTGAAGAGAAGGCAGACAAGAACTTTGATAATTAGTAAAGTAGAACTAATTACAATCGCACAAACTTTGCACTTAGACTCGCTTTGAAGAAGAGGCAGACATAAACTCGGAAATGGCTTATTAATGAGCCAGTACAGAATTTTGAAAGGCACAGGCGCACCACGGAATAAAAACGAGCATATAGTTTTCTTCCAAAGTTATATGGAAAGTAATGGCACACATTTGCATTCATCGTCGTTTGCGCGCATGAGTTTTATAAAACTGTGAACTGCCATATTGACCCCTCATTAACGACAATTCATCTTTTTCTTTGTGATTCAGGTTCAAAAACAATCATTTATCACTCGAGGCAGTGCGGTCTTATTCTCTCAAATAGCATGGGCGCAATGATTGGCGAACCGTATTCCACAGTATATACAGTTTCTTTTTGCTAAGCTTATGTGTTTTCTCGGTAAAGTTTCTTGATTTTTCGGTTCTATTTTATGTTGAGTGAAATTAAACAAGAGCAAACGAGGGCAACAGTTCCACAGGCTAACTGTGATAGCAAAGAATCTACAACAGCCACTGAAAAACGCGGTCATTCTGTAAGGGAAGAGAGGTGCTTTTGGAAAATAAACTAATGGCGACCGAAATAAGGGGTAATGATTTAAAGGGAGAAGAAAATGTCCGGAATAAAATTTCGGACTTCGGCACTGGATAAACCTACAATCATTAGATAGTAGCCAAAACGCGGGCCGGGGCCGAGGCCGGGGTCAAGGTCGGGGTGTCTTTTTTTCCAAAATTTTGTTTCATTTTGTGTTCATTCTCGAATGACTGTCATTTATGGTGGCAATTAGTCAAAAAAATTGAGGAACCTACGGAAGCTATGAAAGCTCTTAAGGGGCATTTTAGTTTTTCTTAAAATTGTACTTTGTTTTTTTGTCTTTCCGAAAATCGAAGTTTGTTCTTCGAAATTAAGAAAATTTCCGAAATTGCTAAAATTGGAGTTTATGGAATACACACTAACTGCCAGACAGAGTCCCATCGTAACGTTTACTTCCTTAAAAAGCCGGCCCGGCCCCGCGTTTTGGCTACTACCCAATCATCATGGGACAAAATAGGCCATTTCCGAGTTCAAGCCTGCCTCATCTTCAAAGCGAGTCTAAGTGCGAAGTTTTCGTTATGAAAATTAGTTGGAAAGGAGAAGTGATCTTCGCACTTATCTGAGCAATTTAAGAAATTGTGTCATATAGCTCAGTCGAATCCCGTTGAAGCAAACTAAATTTTTCAGGTCGGGTTTATGTTATCTTGTCCGCACAAACTCGAAAATGCCACCATTGGCAATATCGGAGATGGGGTACGTAGGAACTCAGATGTCCATATGACACACTTCATGGCTGTCCACTCACTCTCTGCGTCCTTGAATTATCCAGTAGGATCGTGAAATTGGCAAGCTTCGGATTGCTACACGCATCTGATTCTCTGTGCAAAGCATCTAGAAACGGAATGCATTTGGGTAATCTTGAAAAAAGTACAGTCGGCCCGACGTTTCTCAAGTTCATGGCAAATCGCCTGGATAAAGGTCCTTTTTTCTCAGAATCATCTTGTTTGTGATGTAACGACAATTTTATTAGTAAAGGAATTTCTCATTACCATATGACTTTCGAGTCTTAAACTCGCGATTATCTAAATACTTTCCCTAAACACCGTAAAATAACGTGACCTAACCCCTTTAAACAGCGAGGCAATCGATCTTCTTGCTTGCATTGATTTCCAATATCTGAGCAGGTTGCCCAGCTCATTTGCTATCCCGGAATTACGTAATCCAGACGCAAACTGACGAAGTGTGAACGCTCGAAACGTTAGCTCTGAGTCAGCTGGCAAATCTTACGGTAGTTAATTTAGCTTAAGGTTAAAAATCAGCGATATCAAAATTGTTGTGCGAGGTTTCAATGACTCCATGTCATGCATCCTTACCAAGATAATGGGATTACTAAGTCGATGAGTTATATACATGAAAGAAAGGGAAAATGTTAAGGGTTAGTATATACCAAACAAGTAATTAGAGCATTTAACGCATTCTGATTGGCTAGTACGGAGGTGAATAACAGGTTACAGTAACTTTACACCCTTGAGCACAAATGGCTGAAGAGTGGCCGGAGGAAAAAGTGAGAAGAAAATTTGCAGCCAGATCAGTGACTAAGGAGTAGCCCTGGTGTGTGCTATTAACGTAGACTTTTGATTTCTGAACAAATTTTTGTCATAGAAAATTCGCAACAAGTAGTACTTTTTTCTCTGTTATTCTTGTAGCCAGATCGGGCCTTTCGTCAGTTGTTGTTGTCAAAGGAACGGTATAATGATGAAATGGTATATGAAATGAATCATATATGAACTGCGGAGAGCAATTTTTGCAATTGCGTAGAGAAGCCTGAAAAATTCAGGACTTCAACGGAGTTTGAACCCGTGACCTCGCGATTCCGGTGCGACGCTCTAACCAACTGAGCTGTGAAGCCACTGACGTTGGGAGCTAGTCATTTGTGGGTTCTAATGGTCCCGTGAGGAATGAATCAACGCTTCACTTGATTTCATATCCGCAGTTCATATATGATTCATTTCATATACCATTTCATCATTGATTCATTGACCAGCTCCCAACGTCAGTGGCTTCATAGCTCAGTTGGTGAGAGCGTCGCACCGGAATCGCGAGGTCACGGGTTCAAACCCCGTTGAAGTCCTAAATTTTTCAGGCTTCTCTACGCAATTGCAAGAATTGCTCTCATAACTGCGAAGATCATAGCTTCACTTGAACGGTATAATGTAAATAAGAGAATACTGAGATTTACATTTGCAGATTACTAAAGTCAAACTCTACCTCTCTGCAATAAGTGCATTCAAATTTTCTTCATCTTACTGAATAAAAATCTTTTTTTGAATGATTTTTCTGCCACTGCATATGAAAAATAACCCAGTTTTCTCTCCGGTCTTCTTATGATCTTCGCGAAAAGTACATAAACATAATCTATTGTTTCCTTTCACAAGTGAGAGAATATTTGCGTCCGACATTTATGGGCTTTAAAACGGCGAGCCGCAATGCCCATTGACCACTTAGACGTTGCGCGGGAGACATGGTCGAGAGGCTTGTTGAATTGCATTGTGGGACTGTTTTGTGGGAGTCATTTTCATCATTGCATACGCAGAGCAAGAATTCAAGTTGCGAGAAAGCGCTGTACCAGGAGCTGAGCTTCCTAAACTACCAGAATATTGTATAATGGGCAATTCTAAAAGGATGACTCGGTTGCCAAGTGTAAAAAGGGTTGACAGGCCTACACGAAAAGATGAGATCAAAAGGTCAGTGAGATCGTGGTACATACGACGTTTACTTTGTAACAATGTAAGTTATAAGAATTTAACCCGATTGTAATTGTTGTCGTAAAAGAATATCGATTTTTTTTCGATTTTTAACATACTCTAATAAGTGGTTCTAGGGCCAGACACTCTCCTTCGTCATGTCACACGGTCACGAGCAGCCACTGTTGCCTCGCTCCACGAGACAAAACCCAATGCTGTTCTTTCTTTTTCTGCGGTTCTCCGCTAAGTCTCTTTCGGTCTACCACGACTTCTTCTTCCCTCTGGGGCCCACGTTAATGCTGTCATGGGCTGTTTATTTAATTTGGATCCATTCTGAGAACGTGGCTGATGCAAAACTGACCGATTGGACCTCAGAGGGTTGGGCTCACTAGCTTAAAATTTCAGCATGTGAATGCAGCTTATTATATATGCAAAACGCGAGTTTAAAAGTCTGAAAGCCCAAAACTGCCGTGCTGCATAATAAATTCTGCGGCCTTTGAAGTCATTTTCTCCTCGATCAAGCTCTCTCAAGATCTTAAAGTTAGTAATGGCGAACCATGAAATAAAACAATTCCAGTTAAAATAAACAGGTGTCCTTTTTAAACCAAGGCTTAAAACTTTGTTCGCTTAGTGCTTAGTTGACAAAGAAATCCAAAGTAAAAATAACAATTGATTTTTTTGGTCACAGGGACACTTAAATTAGTTCAAATTTCTTTTTGGATTGAGCCCATGCCACCAAATTTATTTTTATCTGCTGTTCCCAGAACGTCGCAGTCCCCTCTAAAAAAAAGGGGACCAATTAGATATCGTCCTTCAAATAATCACGCTGTCTGAAAGACATTTTCACTAATTTTCGTCAGAGTAGGGCTAAATATAAGGGAGTTTTTGTTGACGTAATGATCTCATTAGTTCTTTGTAAAATTTCAAGTTTTCAAAGCATCATTGCTCAGAAATGATCTGGTACATCGGGTTAGAATTTTCAGAGATAGCTCATTATGGAACTGAAATTTTAAATGTTCAGTACCTCTTTCTTCGCTGACTGATTAGAAAATGATAAATTAGGACGCCAAAACAGCCATTTGAGGCAGTCCGTGTCCCTTGGAGAAAGGCTTGCAGTTACCTTACGTAGACTGACCACAGGCGATTCACCACAGTCGGTTGCTTTTACCGTCGTGGTTTGAGAGTCCTTATTAGGGAGTTTAAAAACGACGACGGAGACGAATACGACAACTCCACAAAACAATATCATTGGTTAAAAGAGCATAAATAATCGTGCTGCACGTGCAGCACGGATTTTTGCAAGTATCGTAGTGGTGCTCTACTTTAACGACGACGTGAATTCACCAAATTTGAGGTTTTCGCGACAGCGTTCAATAAATTTTCTCATAAACAGTGTTTATTAAAGAAAATGTATTTAAGTATAACAAAGCTGGAAGTACCATCCGACAGACGTTCACAAAAGAAAAAAAAAATCCTGGACAAAAGTGGGAGCCGGGGTTCGCTGAGCTGACCCCTAAATTTACCCTTGCGTCTTGATCCAATAGACGATTAGTTACCTCTACCATACATAAAGTAGGGGAATCGATCATAGGTGATTCCTGCTCTTGACCGAGCATGAATGGTAATAAAGGAGGCCACTTTTGTTCGATGGAAGGCCCTGGAACCAACCAATTTTACATGCTTTAGCTCAGTGAACAAACCAACCGAAGCGGAAGCACCTGTTGGCGGTGTTTCCAGCAAATTATGAACGGATAAATAAAAGAAAAAATCAGTTCAATCAAGAGGATGGGGAAAACTAGCTGAGAACATCAGCGTTGAATTGCCAATCTCGTTCCCAGGCCTTTTAACCATCGAGAGTAGTTGTTGAATAGACCTTTTTGCAGATACGGCGGCCATTTTGATTTCTATTGTTTCGAAAGACATTATGGGATGCTCAGGGGGCAAATTTATGTATTCACAACAAACAACTTCATTATAGAGCGGTTTTCAATTGAGTGTCGAAAGTAATTAGCGAATTACTTTGGTTTTGCATCTACTTCACTCAGTGATTGGTTCAAATTTTTCGCGCCACCTTTTCAACCAATCAGAAGTGAAACCAAAACCAATTGTGGCTCGCGCGTGCACATTTTCCCGCCTTTTGTGTCGGCTACGTGTAATTACTTCGAGTTGTGATTGGTTTACTGTATTGTCTCCGTCCTTTTTGATTGGTTAAAGTAATTACTATGGTTTTGGTTTTACGACACTCATTTGAAAACCGCTCTAATGGTTGGTTGCTCAGATAATCCAACCATTCGATGAGATTCACAAAGTACAGGAAGCGCATAACGCATAATAAAAGAAAGATCTTACCAAGCAAAGTGCTGATTGTCAACAAAGGGGAATATAGTGCTGTAATTTATTCCTTTCTGTAAGTGCTGTAACTCCATTACGGAAATGTTCTTCGGACATAGAACCAAGAACCATGGGAAACTAGTTGAGAACGTGTTTTGAATTGCGAGAGTGAGAGAACAACCAAAACTTGCTATCTGCTTAAATAACCTGATAACTCAATGGGAATATTCCTGGGGACTACTAAATCCACCTAGAAAATGCCTGATAACAAACCGCAAAACCCTTCAAATTAGAAGAATTCAAACGCATACCAACACAAAATACAATTTATGCACGCGCTTTGGGCCTATTGCCACCACGGACTTACACTCTTACAACCTGGTAATATAGTGAGCGGTGCACTTACAGGTCACTACCACAAAAAGCCGAGAAAACTAAAACATTTCGCAGTTCTTGAAATGCATAGGAATGTGATAGCTTTTCCAAGAATCACCTAAAATGAATAATCGTCTTGATATCATTTCATTTGTATTTATGTAATAACAGGGTTAATTATGTTGGCTATACTTGCCGACACCTTTTCCAACGCATTGAGGAACACACCTACGTGACGCCCACAATCAGAAGAACAAAGATCTTCAGGAACAATTTACCATTCTTAAGAAATTCCGTGGGAAATTTGAATGCTTAATTTACGAAATGCTCTTTATCCAAGAAAAGAAACCTGAGCTGAACACTCAATCTGACTCAATCAAAGCAAAAATATTTAGTACCTAATTGTTACCCTCTACGTTCCACATTGCAGTGTTTTTAATTACATGCAACGAGATTTTCACACACATTCTTAGTATTTAAAGAACTCACAACAATCTGACTTTCAGTTTTTAGTTTTTACGAGTTTGAAAATGATGAACGAATCCTCGAAACGTCATTCAAAATTATTATCACTAATTTTTACTCTCAATTAATCGAACATAAACTAAAGAAACAGTTATGAGACGAACTGTTTAAGGGCATGGAAGAGGACCTGTCTTTCCCCCTGAATGGATCCCTGTCCACATTATCTCTCCTGGAGCCCACCGTGGATTTTGTAAACAGGGTCTGAGATCAAATCTAAAGGCTTTACCCATTTTAGATATGTCAAATACAAAAGGCTTATTACATGTTTGTGAAATTTCAATTAAAGCTCTGACTTCCTTGGCCTTGTCGTTACTGTACTTCCAAAATCTCTGCATTAATTCTGGCGAGCTTCCGTGAATACCCATGAAGGAGTCGCATGTGTTGGTCAACTTTTCAAACATCTTCACCTTGTTCGGATTTTTAGGGTGATCAAGCCTTCGATCGTCAAAAGAAATTAAATTGTCGCTTTTATTAAAGACGCTGTTAATCCAAATAGGAATTTGCTGATCCGCGTGTGGATGACAAAGGATTCGCTGAGGGTCTTGAGACAAAAAGCGCACAATGACGTCATGAGCAAATAGCGTCCAAGCTTCGTCCACGTAAATGAGATCTCCAAATTGACAGTGATACCAGCCCCAGCTTAACATCTTGGTAGGCCTGTGGCGTAACTCATATTTGAGCCTCTCAAGGCACACGAAATAGTCATCGTCGAGACGGAGGAAATACGTGAAGTTGTACTTGACCGCAGCCCACATCATTTGGTAGAGATATCGAAGGCCAAAACTTCGGCCGCCAACAACCGGTTGAAATTCTATGTCTTTGTAAATGTGTTTTTCATTAGAAAGTTTCGGCTTATCCTCTTTGGGTATTTGAATGCCGTCAGTGAAAAACTTGCACCGCACCTAAAACAGAGTTATGGATTCAATAAAAGCGAATTCATAGTTCGCCTTGACGCAAAATGCGTTTACTGCCCGTCTTTTACAGCGAAGCCACTTATTAAAATCTGCCTCGCGTTTACGACGAATCGTCCAACAAGAAAATTACCATTTTTTTCCTCATCTTGTATTTGCCATTATCTTTTAACTATGTCGTCTGTAAGGTGTGCTAATCTTACTGTAGAGGCATATAATACCGAGATAAGCTATTTCCATTTCTATGCTAGACTTTTTGGTCGTTTGGTCGCATTTCGATGCAGCACACCTCTGTTTTGAACATAATGACATCATCGCAAATGCAAAGGAAAAGAACTGAGGCTTACACTTGCCATTTTGCCGTTATGTCGACCGACACTTTGCCGCTTGTTTAAACTTGGCTTGTGATCGGAATATACATTAAAAGTATTTGCTAAGGTTCAGTCAAGAGCTCGACGTGGAACAATCGGTCAAGTTCTCTAATATATCATTTATACAATTTCCCAGCTCAATACAGCGCCGTGAGCACGCTGGTTCTAGTTCGTGCGCGGCTACGCTCAAATTTCCAGCCGTTCGCGGCTTGTTGCGCCCACGTTACTCTCTCCAATCCAAGATAAATCCGCCATATTGAAATAGTT
>NC_090878.1:11857386-11864886 GCF_036669935.1 Montipora foliosa | reverse complement strand
GAGTTTTTGTAACACCCAATAAACAGCCATGCATGTAGTCAGGAACCATGCCCAACACAACATCAAACCAGGACATTAATGCAAGACTTGTGACACCAAAAACACCTACAATCTAATTGGCAAAATAATACTAATTATCATCAGTGCACAAAAATAGTAAATCGGGAGTAGTCTGTCTACAAGTGACCCAATTTGATCAGAAATAATGGATACACTATAATTCCGGGTTCGTACACTTTTTCAGACCAAAAATTCAAGGACTTTTCAAGGACCAAATTTTGAAATTTCAAGGACCTCTTTTTTATTTACGTCGAAGAATTTACCCATGGAAATAGTCTGACAGTAGAATTCTTGCTCATTTTCCGTAACGTAGATGCGTGAAAATAATGCAAAGGCACTGGTAACCATTCTCAACCTCACAGCTCGTCGCATTTTTATGACATGCTAACTTGAGTGGCTGATTATTTTTACTGAAGTTATGCTGGTCAGAAAAAATTCAAGGGTTTTCAAGACGCGTACGAACCCTGACTATTCGATCAAAAATGCAAAGTGTTAAAGTTTTGTCGTTACGATTACACTAGTCTAGGGTGAACAGCATCAGGAAGCATAAGAATCCTTTCAGTGGTGTCTATTTGATTTATCATGTAACACCATTAAATAGTTGAACATTACCCTTAAAAATAGTCTAACCTTTTTATTTTCTTTATGTGCTGCAATACCATTTGTTAAAAAACTTTCATTTGTGCGCTTTGGAGCTGCTTTGGTAGGGTTCCTGTAGGGGTAGCAGCGGGCGTGTCCTTTTCCTTGTTTGACCACAACACCAGGCTCTTCACAGCTAAGACAACCACACTCGCCATTATGTTGCGCCATACAAGTGAGGTATGCCTTGCCCTGCAAGTCCGTGGACCCCAGAATAACTGCAGCTTTCACAGTGATAGGAAATTCTTCATTGCTTAGCTTAATCTGAAGACCTGTTCAACATAATAAAAAAAAAGAGAATACTTCACATCAAAGGATGCAAACGGTATTGTGTAATTAGGTAATAGAGTATTTCCAAATCTTGATTATTTGCAAAAAGACAAAAGGCTAGCTGCAAAAAGATTACTTAATTTCAAATTGGGATTTGCATGAAGAATCAGCTGCATGACAAAAAGTCCAAATAACTTAAATTTGGATACACATTCACAGTTATTTATGCAGACATTTGTACCTTGAATTATTACTAGCAAATACACTTTATTTACTGTACCTTGCTGATACAAATGGGTCATTTCACTTGCAAAAGGTTCAAAGTACACATTGAATGGAGGCTTGCCTTTACCCTGCCAAATTCCCCACATCAACATGTTCTGTTTTGAAAATCTGAAAACAGGAAAGCCATGTTTTACACTAAATGAAGTACCTGGACAAGTATGACAAAATTGCTTAATGACTAACTTTGGGATGTGTTTTGTGTATGCTGCTTCATTGGTGATTGCTGTCATCAATGTAGCAGTATACCATACAGGGTTCGTACACGTCTTGAAAACCCTTGAAAACCCTTGAATTTTGAGAGTACATTTTCAAGGCCTTGAAAGTCCTTGAAAATCTCTGCTCTTCATTCCTGGTCCTTGAAAGTCCTTGAATTTTTCCTGACCCGCATAAATTCAGTAAAAATAATCAGCTACTCAAGTCATGTCATACAGACGTGACGAGCTGTGGGGTCGAGAATGGTTACCAGTGCCTTTGCATTATTTTCACACATCTTCGTTACGGAAAATGAGCAAGAATTGTACTGTCAGACTATTTCCATGGGTAAAATCTTTGACATAGATAAAAAAGAGGTCCTTGAAATTTCAAAATTTGGCCTTGAAAGTCCTTGAAAAGTCCTTGTATTTTTGGTCTGAAAAAGTGTACGAACCCTGACCATACATAGGTGCATAAAAACATATACAAAGCTTATTCTTTGTTTGTAATTTTTTCTTGCCACCTTTTAAATGCACTTACCTTTCTGGTGATGGAAGCTCATTGATTGCAAGGAAAACTGGCCACAAAGAAACACTTGATGATGAATACAGAGGTGCTCCATCTGTATTGAAAATGAAGCTAATATTTGACTTGTTGTGTAGAAATTGTCCCTCTTTACATAGCTTAATGTAATATTTGCCATCCGTTATGTCTCTTATGATTTCTTGACCACGACTACTAATTCTCTCTTGGATGGTTAACCATGTTCCTTCCCCTAGCAAGAAAACAAATGATTTTCATTACCTACAAGATGATTTCACAGACAGCAATGCCATCAATTGTCATTAAATAATTTATTTAGCATATCGCATTAGAAAATACCAACAACTTACGCTGCAAAAGATCCTTCAGCTGGTTTTGGATGTTAACAGTAACAAAGCTGTTTTTGTGTTCCTTTTTCCATTGCTGGGAAACACCTCCTTTGTATCTAAGACTGGAAAAAAGTCCAAATTAGATAAGAAACACAAGCCAAGAGGATATACATTGGCCACTTACAACATGCATGTACAATGCATATGGTCAAATATGAAAACTTTCAAATAATTGATTTAGTGAAACACTAGGAAACATTTCCACAAAAAATGGAGTTCAATTCCCAGAGGATAATTTTAGTCCACCGATATGGTTGACAATTCTTTGTTTTGGTCCACCAATACACACAAAAAATGATCAATTGAAATGATTGATAAATAAGTGGTAAAGTACTAGCCTATAAAAGATAACCAGCATAAGCTGAAAAATGACAATTTATACCAGAAAGTCAGGTGTTTAGATTTAATAGTTGTACCATATTCTGTAGCCAGTTACCAGCTCTTAGATTGTAGGAATTGAAAACATATGGGAAAAAAAATGCTCAGAATCTGGAGCAGGCTGTGGGTGTAACATACAAAAAATTGGTTTTATCAACAGAGTTGACAATGTGAATTGGCCACCCTACAGAGATTCTAAAAGCCAATTCACATTGTCAACTCCGTTGATAAAGCCAAATTTTTGTATACTACTTCCCCACTGACGCAACACCACAGTTTCTTTAGAAACTACCCCCTTCATTCATGTGGGTGCAACATGTTGTGGCCCGGCAGTGAGCTTACCCCATACAGGCCGTTGTTGCGCAACGATAGCTATTTTCATCATCCACAGGAAACAGCCGGTGACATTTTTCACAGATGTCGTACACATGCAACTCGCACTTTCCACACACTTCTTGAACTTTGCTGTAATTAAGTGTCTTGAAAGTGGTACTTTCTGGACAAGTAACTTTAACCAAATCAATCAAGTCTTTGGCTGCTTCATTGGTAATACAGTGTCTGGAAACATATGCTAAAACAGCCATACATGCTTCTTCATGGTCTGTGAACAATCTAGTATCTAGGGGGGGTACATTGTCTTTGCCGTTGTCAGACCCTTCCTCCTCATCTGATGTGTAATACTGGACCTCACTGTCAGTGCCAGAGTCTAATTCCACAGTGCTTGTATCACTGTCCTCAGAATAATGACAATTGTAAATATCGTCTTCGGAGAGGAACTGGTTGTGTGTTGAACCAGACCGCAATAAACTGTCAGGAGAACCACATGTTGAGGATGGAATTACATCGCCTGGACTTAAACAGCACAAATTTGTATTTGATCCAGCATTTTCGAAGTAAAGATTATGACACACCGGTCCCCCTTCTTCTAAACTAGGATTATGAGTTGCAGTTTCCATAGCATTACGTGAAAATAAATCGGATCCAAATGAAGGGGAGAAGTCCAATAAACTATCAGAAGAACCAGACTCTCTGTCCACAACACAAGATTTAGGGCCACTTTTCATTTTACGTTTGTGGTTGTACTGTGTGGTCCTCGGAATCACTATGTTGGAATCCTCCACGTATAATTTGTATTTCCTTTTAAATGGCCCTGTAGGTTTACAGAAAATAAATCACTGGGTTAAGATCGAGCTTTACGAGTTTCCCAAAAAAATTCACCGTACTTACCTTTCCCGTGAACTAAATGGAGATGAGATTCAATTCTTTGCTTACGCGACAACAAACGGAAGCAAAGGGTGCATTTGAATAATTTTTTGTTTCCTTCAACAATTTCCTCATAAAGGAGAGTATCATCCTCTTCAAGGTTGGTTGACATCGTCGAAAATCTAAATCGCAGCGGTGAGTAGGAAGCCACTACACATCGTACCTACAAGATGGTGGACAACTATGTGATAGCTTGACATGAAGTACTTCCCGAAAGAGTGACCGAACGATCGACGCACGTGACATTACACAGTGAATCATTTGTCTTTCCCGCGTCATTCTCGTCATGTGATCTTTCACAGCCAATTAGCTGAGCAGCAGTCCTTTGGCCGGTTTCTTTGAATTTCTCCGACTCGGTCACGTTGGACGCAACAAGCTTCGTTTCGATTCATTTCGCTCCTTTGTCATCTCCTTTCGCTGCTTTTCTTATATATTGTGGATTAACAATGGGTTTTGCTGTTGTTCAATGGGTCGGAGAAGACAGTATCAGTGTGATCAACGAAAACCAAGCAACGGAGGAAACAATCGAAGAAGGAGATACTGTAAACGTAACATCGAAAACTCCAAAAGGAAAATCTGTCGTTTATAAGGCCCTCGTCCTAAAAGTATTTGGTGAGTATGCTTCTTTGTCAGGCTAAAACATCTTAACGATGAAAAACGTCTTGTTGTTGATGTTACAGTCTACGTATGGCACGCCTCATTAAGTGTTTTAAATTTCTGAGCGTGCTTAATTTTCCGATCAAACAAACGATGTACTTAACCTTAGTGACATTTTACCTCGCTTATGATTATTATGGTATCGCTTATTTTACAGCAACAAGATCGAAAGCAAACGAGTACGAAGCTTCTCTGATCAAAACAAGCCAGAAAGAGGTGCATTCGCCAAGTAAGTACTTAAAACATTTAACCGATTCTGAATGAATGGACACATTTTCCCGCCCAAATACACTATCATTCAATTCATGCCTCCTAAACAGGAACAAAAGGTAGTCCCCTGCCTTAAGTATAATGTAGTCGCCAGTTCATAAAGTAAACGTTACAGAACTTAAATAGGCGTTTGACCTTTAAGCGATACACGATCGTTCATAATCATTTGTGACAACTACTAAAGGGAAACGATACACAGATGATGTACCACAGGAATATCAATACTATTTAGAAACCTGGTTAAAATGAAGTTAAGAAGAGGACATTTATAAATTGCAAAGTCTTTCTTTGCTTTTAACATAGATAACCAAGACAACAAAAAGAAGCGTAAAAGGAAGCCTTCTCAAAAGATAGTGGAGTCAGCCAACTCACCAGGTATTTGCTTTCAGGTTTCTTTCCAGGACAATTCTTCTCCTCAATCTGAACAGATTCATAAAGAATGTGCATATAGAAGACTGCCACATTCTACAGCTGAGAATTTATGCCAGTCATATAGACATTTGAATCATTTCATTGCTCGGATGGCAATGCCATAAGGAACAGAACTATAATAATTATGTTGTTGCTTAAAAAATTGCTGGAAGTAATAATTATATTTAAATTTCCATTTCACCATTAAGCTGACCATGAGGATGCAGAACCAGTTGAGTCACAAAACAAGAAAGTCAAGGAGGCAAAAAAGACGGTTAAAGGGGCATCAAAGAAAAAGGCAGACAAAGAGAACTCAGAAAACAACAGCAAGGTAGACAATGTGTGCACAACATTTCTTGGCAGCACAAATAATAAAACAATTTTGAATAATTGCTTTAAGAGACTGAGGGATCACTGAATTTATGAGTTCAAGTTTGAGTTTACAGTTGTCAAGGGTCAAGTTTCTGTCAGAAAGAACCTCTCATTTTACTTTGAATTGGTTTGGAAACTGACTCACTCAGAAGAACAATTTTAATGGTTAGCTTTTAGGTGAGGTTAAGGTCACTAGTTGTCTTCATTCTAGGAAGTAACCTTAATGCATATGAATCTTAGACTTGGGCTTGTGGATTACTCAAAGCCAGAGACTAAAATGAATACTAAAGTACCAGTATTTTATTTTTAATCAAATCTCTTGTATTTATTTTTAAAGTTACAGCATGCTGTTCAGGAAGAACGCATTCAAGCGATCTTAAATGGAAGGAGAACAGAAGGGTTTACCCCAACACAACCATTAATTTGTATTGGCAACAATGAGACACCACCACCATGTGCAACTCTCACTCACAATGCACACAAACAACCAACATCACCACATGCCATTACCAAAACACCACCACCACCGCAAGTACTCAATGTGCACCCACAACAGGCATTGCCACCACAGACAGAAACTTGCACATTATTACCCTCACATATTCACCAACAAAAGATGGCACCAATGCACACAGTTAGTAATACATCATCACACACCAACAATGCACACAACCTACAGACAAGTCCACTTCACTCTGGAAATAGAACACCATCACCCACACATGCATACCAACAGCACCAATCAGTAATCCCAGCTGCCACAAGAACATCAGAGCCCATACAACAGAGAATGCCACTGCTAACTGGTAACAGAACACCACAGCAAACATGGGATGCAAACTCACCACTGCAATCTTTGAATGCATTCTCACCACCACATCACCACACACAGAAGAAAGGAGAGTATGTATCCCTGCTTGAGGATGACTCTTATGAGCTTTTAGAGATGAGTCCTCCCACTTTAGCTCAAAGCAGCAATAGAAGAAGAAGTGAAGACTGGGAATCTTTTGCCTCACACTTCACGGCAGAGTTTGAAGCACTGAAGGGAGAAGTGGAAAATCTCCGTGCAGAAGTTCGGCAGCTTAAAAGAACACTCAGAGAAGCCAAGGTAACCTAATTGACAACCAATTACTCTAACTTTAAGAAACAAAAACAACATTCTTAACATGAAGCAACAGTTACCTTTTTCACCACTATCCACAGGGCTTGAAATTGCGACCAATACAGTCGCATTTGCGACTGAATTTTTTCCCTTTGCGACTAAAATATCTGGAGGAGTCGCAAATTTGCGACTTGGTTTCATCTTCGCTCTTTCGAAACAAAGGTTAGCAGTTGCCAGTTTGCTGCTCTTTGTTTCTCGCCATGAGTTTTCTTGCAATCTGAAGATAGCGTAAATGTAGCGTAATTTCGCTGCGATGTTACGTGCACAAATCTATTCCTTCGATATCATTCGCCATTTTCAGCGGTTTCTTTCAAAACAAGTATTGTGGGCTCATATTTTGTTTTGCTACACCGCACAATGCAGCGCGACGATTTTGCGACTAAATTTTGCGAAATTGCGACTACATTTTCGTATTTTCTTGCAAAATTGCGACTGGATTTTTTCGCTAATTTCAAGCCCTGATCCATAAGATTTTCTTGGTACATCACCTTCCCACAAACCAAAAAAAAAAATTTAATTCTACCAATCCCAGACCTTTGGTCCCTGCTGAGCTTCAATATATATTTTATATTCATGCTGACCTGCATTTTGGCAAGGCTATCACAATAA
>NC_090878.1:11834886-11842386 GCF_036669935.1 Montipora foliosa | reverse complement strand
ATCGGCAACATGTTCAGTGTGAAGGATCCTGTCCCTAGTGGGCTCCGTGCGGGTGTGGTATACAAGTGTTTTTGAGGGGTTGTAGTGCCTGCTATGTCGGCGAAACTACCCAGCATTTTTCCACGCGCGTACGTGAGCACACTTTCAGTGATAGGACCTCGCACGTCTCCAAACACCGACAGAATTCTGAGCATTGCCGCACTTTGTGCTCTAATGACTGTTTTAGCATCCTAGATCACGCTTCTACCACCTTCCAGCTTAAGATAAAAGAAGCCATTCATATTCAATGGGAGAAACCTACACTTAATCATCAACTTTATCATGTTAATTTAAAACTTTCTTTGTAATCTTTTACATTGTCATGTGTCCTTACAGCTAATTAGCATTTTGGTTCACACTATATATTCAACTCTGTACTTTGTAATTTACCAGTAAACTGAAGATGGCAGAAATTTCTGTCGAAACATGTTTTTAAATTTAAAAAGTGTTGTGTTGTTTTTTAAAATAAGAAGCCAAGGCTGATCACACAATCAGACTCAATCCGCGCAAAACTATTTACATTGCTTGAACATACCATTTAAACATGCGCTAAGTGCAAACACCTTGATTCAATGATCGTCTCTTCATCCAAAATCTATCCCACCAAGAACCACCCAGTCCACTCTCAAAAAGAAGGGGACCAATTAAATATTGTCCTTCAAATAATCACGCTGTCTGAAAGACATTTTCAATAATTTTCGTCAGAGTAGGGCTAAATATAAAGGAGTTTTTGTTGACGTAATGATTTCATAAGTTCTTTGTAAAATTTCAAATTTTCAAAGCATCATTGATCAGAAATTATCTGGTATATCGGGTTCAAATTTTCAGAGATAGCTCATTATGGAACTGAAATTTTAAATGTTCAGTACCTCGTTCTTCGCTGACTGATTAGAAAATGATAAATTAGGACGCCAAAACAGCCATTTGAGGCAGTCAGTGTCTCCTGAAGAAAGGCTTTCAGTTACCTTACGTAGACTGACAACACAGGTGATTCACCACAGTCGGTTGCTTTTACCGTCGTGGTTTGGGAGTACTAGGGAGTTTAAAAACGACGACGGAGACGAATACGACAACTCCACAAAACAATATCATTGGTTAAAAGAGCATAAATAATCGTGCTGCACGTGCAGCACGGATTTTTGCAAGTATCGTAGTGGTGCTCTACATAACGACGACGTGAATTCACCAAATTTGAGGTTTTCGCGACAGCGTTCAATAAATTTTCTCATAAACAGTGTTTATTAAAGAAAATGTATTTAAGTATAACAAAGCTGGAAGTACCATCCGACACACGTTTACAAAAGAAAAAAAAATCCTGGACAAAAGTGGGAGCCGGGGTCCGCTGAGCTGACCCCTAAATCCACCCTTGCGTCTTGATCCAATAGACGATTTGTTACCTCTACCATACATAAATTAGGGGAAACGATCATAGGTGATTCCTGCTCCTGACCGAGCATGAAGGGTAATAAAAGAGGCCACTTTTGTTCGATGGAAGGCTTTGGAACCAACCAATTTTACATGCTTTAGCTCAGTGAACAAACCAACCGAAGCGGAAGCACCTGTTGGCTGTCAGTTCAATCAAGAGGATGGGGAAAACTAGCTGAGAACATCAGCGTTGAATTGCCAATCTCGTTCCCAGGCCTTTTAACCATCGAGAGTAGTTGTTGAATAGACCTTTTGGCAGGTACGGCGGCCTTTTTGATTTCTATTGTTTCGAAAGACATTATGGGATGCTCAGGGGGCAAATTTATGTATTCACAACAAACAACTTCATTATAATGGGTTGGTTGCTCAGATAATCCAACCATTCGATGAGATTCACAAAGTACAGGAAGCGCATAACGCATAATAAAAGAAAGATCTTACCAAGCAAAGTAATGATTGTCAACAAAGGGGAATATAGTGCTGTAATTTCTTCCTTTCTGTAAGTGCTGTAACTCCAATACGGAAATGTTCTTCGGACATATAACCAAGAACCATGGGAAACTAGCTGAGAACGTGTTTTGAATTGCGAGAGTGAGAGAACAACCAAAACTTGCTATCTGCTTAAATAACCTGATAACTCAATGGGAATATCCCTGGGGACTACTAAATCCACCTAGAAAATGCCTGATAACAAACCACAAAACCCTTCATATTAGAAGAATTCAAACGCTTACCAATAGGAAATACAATTTACGCACGCGCTGCGGGCCTATTCCCACCACGGACTTACACTCTTACAACCTGGTAATATAGTGAGCGGTGCACTTACAGGTCACTACCACAAAAAGCCGAGAAAACTAAAACATTTCGCAGTTCTTGAAATGCATAAGAATGTGATAGCTTTTCCAAGAATCACCTAAAATGAAAAATCGTCTTGATATCATTTCATTTGTATTTATGTAATAACAGGGTTAATTATGTTGGCTATACTTGCCGACACCTTTTCCAACGCATTGAGGAACACACCTACGTGACGCCCACAATCAGAAGAACAAAGATCTTCAGGAACAATTTACCATTCTTAAGAAATTCCGTGGGAAATTTGAATGCTTAATTTACGAAATGCTCTTTATCCAAGAAAAGAAACCTGAGCTGAACACTCAATCTAACTCGATTAAAGCAAAACTATTTAGTACCTAATTGTTACCCTCTACGTTCCACATTGCAGTGTTTTTAATTACATGCAACGAGATTTTCACACACATTCTTAGTATTTAAAGAACTCACAACAATTTGACTTTCAGTTTTTAGTTTTTACGAGTTTGAAAATGATGAACGAATCCTCGAAACGTCATTCAAAATTATTATCACTAATTTTTACTCTCAATTAATCGAACATAAACTAAAGAAACAGTTATGAGACGAACAGTTTAAGGGCATGGAAGAGGACCTGTCTTGGCCCCTGAATGCACCCCTGTCCACATTATCTCTCCTGGAGCCCATCGTGGATTTTGTAAACAGGGTCTGAGATCAAATCTAAAGGCTTTACCCATTTTAGATATGTCAAATACAAAAGGCTTATTACATGTTTGTGAAATTTCAGTTAAAGCTGTGATTTCCTTGGCCTTGTCGTTACTGTACTTCCAAAATCTCTGCATTAATTCTGGCGAGCTTCCGTGAATACCCATGAAGGAGTCGCATGTGTTGGTCAACTTTTCAAACATCTTTACCTTGTTCGGATTTTTAGGGTGATCAAGCCTTCGATCGTCAAAAGAAATTAAATTGTCGCTTTTATTAAAGACGCTGTTAATCCAAATAGGAATTTGCTGATCCGCGTGTGGATGACAAAGGATTCGCTGAGGGTCTTGAGACAAAAAGCGCACAATGACGTCATGAGTAAATAGCGTCCAAGCTTCGTCCACGTAAATGAGATCTCCAAATTGACAGTGATACCAGCCCCAGCTTAACATCTTGGTAGGCCTGTGGCGTAACTCATATTTGAGCCTCTCAAGGCACACGAAATAGTCATCGTCAAGACGGAGGAAATACGTGAAATTATACTTGACCGCAGCCCACATCATTTGGTAGAGATATCGAAGGCCAAAACTTCGGCCGCCAACAACCGGTTGGAATTCTATGTCTTTGTAAATATGTTTTTCATTAGAAAGTTTCGCCTTATCCTCTTTGGGTATTTGAATGCCGTCAGTGAAAAACTTGCACCGCACCTAAAACAGAGTTATGGATTCAATAAAAGCGAATTCATAGTTCGCCTTGACGCAAAATGCGTTTACTGCCCCGTCTTTTATAGCGAGGCCACTTATTAAAATCTGCCTCGCGTTTACGACGAATCGTCTAAGAAGAAAATTACCATTTTTTCCTCACCTTGTATTTGCCATTATCTTTTAACTATGTCGTCTGTAAGGTGTGCTAATCGTACTGTAGAGGCATATAATATTGAGATAAGCTATTTCCATTTCTATGCTAGACTTTTTGGGCGTTTCGTCGCATTTCGATGCAGCACACCTCTGTTTTGAACATAATGACATCATCGCAAATGCAAAGGAAAAGAACTGAGGCTTACACTTGCCATTTTGCCGTTATGTCGACCGACACTTTGCCGCTTGTTTGAACTTGGCTTGTGATCGGAATATACATTAGAAGTATTTGTTAGGGTTCAGTCAAGAGCTCGACGTCGAACAATCGGTCAAGTTCTCTAATATATCATTTATACAATTTCCCAGCTCAATACAGCGCCGCGAGTACGCTGGTTCTAGTTCGTGCGCGGCTAGGCTCAAATTTCCAGCCGTTCGCGGCTTGTTGCGCCCACGTTACTCTCTCCAATCCAACGATAAATCCGCCATATTGAAATAGTTATCCGAGCAAATTATGCCCCAGATTTTTTCAGGCGATTGTCCTTGATCGATCAAACAAAACAAAGCACACGCCCACTGCTGCAAACCACCAGGGGCTGAAAATCTTAGCCTAATGCGAAGCTTGGGCAAATGTAGTTTGATTTCAGAATCTCTTAAATTTCACGGTGTCCAGGGGAGTGTTTGGTCAAATCTGCACGTACAGAGCTTCTTTTTTGTTTTGGGAGCGCCGTAATATGAAAACCTTCTTTGGCTTCATTGGACTTAGTTAAATTTCAAAAAGAAGGCCAGGGGTTACGTTACGAGTGTAGATCAGTGCTTTTCTAATTGTGATGACCGATAACTTGTACAACTCGAAAGCGGTGCATGGAGGCGGAACCTTATAGGCTCAAACGTTACGAAAGGCAACCTGTTCTCTGCCACATTATTTTCCAGCCAAGAAATACTAACCTCTCCGTGACATTTCGTCCCCCATGTCTGTCTTATTGCATCTCTCCTGTCTCGTCTTGAAGGCGCCGTAGATACAATAATTAGAAGCAGGATGGTTTGTTTTGTCTCGAGCTCTTTCAAATCACTGAATTCCTTTGTTGCAAACATGCAATCACTTCTATTATAATCGACAAAAATTAGCCACAGCATTTAATTATCATTTGGCCACTGTGGGACCAAAACTTTGAATGAGATCAATGGTTGCACACATCTGCATTATATGAGCAAGCCCTCGCCTGATAGCGCTAACTTTGAGTTCACGACGACTAATCGCTCTAAAGTTCTTTCCCTTTTATCTAAACTCAGTAAATTCAAAGCAGCTGGATTGGTTAAGATTTTTGCTAAACTTCTTCGCATTTGCGCCGAGCTAATTGCTGACCCGCTTTGTTTGATTTTTAATACCCTGTAACAACTGGTATTGATCTTTCCTGAAGAAAAAGAAGTGGTCAAAAGTACTTGACTGTACCAGTCTTCAAACAAGGAGACCGGACTGACCTAGACAATTACCGTCCGATTTCTATTGTTCCAGTGGCTGCTAAAGTCTTTGAAAAGGTTATTTATGATCAACTTTTTGCTTTTCTAATGAATAATAATGTACTCTATACTCTCCTCTCACCAGTCAGGCTTCTAGTCGCTCCACTCTACAGTTACTGACACCTGCTGACTCCAGAGCCAGACTAACCGGCCCTAAATCACAGTTATTTAAGGCTAACCGTTTTAAAATGGGTGCTAAGACTTAAATACTATTTATCAAAGCGATTTGAGATAGGTGCTGTGAGGCAACTGACGTATATTATAGATCAGGAGAACGTGAATGCCGTAGTAATTTTGACAGCATTCTGATTTCTAAGTTAACATGCAAAGTTCTACGAAAGCACTGAACTCGAGCACCGGAAACAATGCATCATTAGCAGTGCATTCATTGAGTACTGGTTGGATGAATACTGACGATACTGCCTCCTCTGGAGTGAATTATAATAAACTTTCTTACATCAAATGTAATAATGATAGATTGGCCAGCACTAAACAATGTTCATTTCGTATTCTTAATTGCCGATTTGTTTGTAATAAAACAGATACCATCAAGGATTTTGTAGTGGACAATGACATTGATATCTTAGCTATCACGGAAACCTGGCAACGCCCTAGTAATTTAGACTCACTTGCCATGCTCATT
The DNA here is from genome assembly GCF_036669935.1 of Montipora foliosa. Lineage (NCBI taxonomy): Eukaryota > Metazoa > Cnidaria > Anthozoa > Scleractinia > Acroporidae > Montipora > Montipora foliosa. The sequence goes on along the minus strand of NC_090878.1, from coordinate 11,836,386 downwards.
TTAATCATCTATCGTCCACCTTCATCCAGGGGCACCCAACGACCAATTTGTTGTAAAATGTATTATTATACCCCAATTAATGAAAATAAATGTTTTTTAGTCATTTTCAGGTGTTTTTCAGTGTTGCTGGGAAAACATTATGTGTTCCTTTTTCCCAGCAAGACACACAAGAAATTTCCCAGGCAGCTAGATAAAATTGGTTTGTTTCCCAACCAGGAATTCCGCGCGCTTTCAAATCCCTCGATCCAAAACGACCGAACAAATGCGACAAAACCGGACAAAACAGGTTTTTTCCGCAAGCGCAATCACTCTCACCAGCCGTCATATGTTTGGGAGAGGGAAGGGGTTCTTTTTTTTTTAGTCCTCAGTCTTCAGAGTTTCTACAGCCAGCTCGGATTGAAATGCTAGAAAAAGTCAGTAATTCCCAGGCAAAACCTCTGTCGATAACAAAATTTCCCAGCCAGCTCATCGAAACACCTGTATTTTTGCCAGCCAGCAAGATTCCTCTGGGGAACTGATAATGTGAGGAACAGATTCGTTGGGTGCCCCTGTTCATCAAACTGCATTCTGTTTTTGAGTGAATTACATCACGACTCCTGGTGCATTGATGATCACTGGTGATTTCAATTTACATCTAGACGACAAATCTGATCCTACTTGTATCAATTTTCTTCAACTGCTGGAATCTTTTAACTTAAGGCAACATGTTCGTGAGCCTACTCATCGTTCTGGCCATACTCTCGACCTTATAATTACTAGAGAAGATGAGAAAATAATAGGCCCTGTTTCCGTGACAGAGTCAATTATATCGGATCGCAATATCGTCAACTGTAGTCTCAATCTCTTGAAGCCGACCTTAATGAAAAGATGTATCTCTTCACGTAAAATTAAATCAATTGACATTGAACGACTTAAATCAGACATTTGCGATTCGCTTGGCCCTAACACTGATATTTCCATCGATGTGAATGATCTTGTTTCTAGATATTGCTCAAAGTTAACAAGGATTATGGATATCCATGCTCCACTAAAGAAACGTCATGTCCTCACCAGACCTGCGGCGCCATGGTACAATGATGAAATCAAGGATGCAAAGAGATTAAGGCGACGACATGAGAGACGATGGCGTCGATCACGTGACCCTGTCGACCATAGCAACTTTGTAAAGCAATGCCGTGCTGTGACTGACCTTCTTCAATCTTCACGACGATCAGACTACTACACGGATCTTATCAACAGCAAAAGGGATGATTCAAGAAAGATGTTCAGGACCGTTGGAAAATTGTTGCATACCAAACCTGTGACAAATAGCAGTCAATTTCCATCACATAGCTCAATGAAAGACCTAGCTGAGAAATTTATGCATTTCTTTGATGCTAAGGTTAATGCTATCCATCAAGAGTTGATGCTGAAGTATGATGACAACACTTTTATTATTTCTGATGACAATAACATCACCTGTAAATTTGAAGCTTTTATATCTGTCTCTTTGGATACACT
>NC_090878.1:11822386-11832386 GCF_036669935.1 Montipora foliosa | reverse complement strand
TACCATCCGACACACGTTTACAAAAGAAAAAAAAATCCTGGACAAAAGTGGGAGCCGGGGTCCGCTGAGCTGACCCCTAAATCCACCCTTGCGTCTTGATCCAATAGACGATTTGTTACCTCTACCATACATAAATTAGGGGAAACGATCATAGGTGATTCCTGCTCTTGACCGAGCATGAATAGTAATAAAGGAGGCCACTTTTGTTCGATGGAAGGCTTTGGAACCAACCAATTTTACATGCTTTAGCTCAGTGAACAAACCAACCGAAGCGGAAGCACCTCAGTGTTGGCGGTGTTTCCAGCAAATTATGAACGGATAAATAAAAGAAAAAATCAGTTCAATCAAGAGGATGGGGAAAACTAGCTGAGAACATCAACGTTGAATTGCCAATCTCGTTCCCAGGCCTTTTAACCATCGAGAGTAGTTGTTGAATAGAGCTTTTTGCAGGTACGGCGGCCATTTTGATTTCTATTGTTTCGAAAGACATTATGGGATGCTCAGGGGGCAAATTTATGTATTCACAACAAACAACTTCATTATAGAGCGGTTTTCAATTGAGTGTCGAAAGTAATTAGCGAATTACTTTGGTTTTGCATCTACTTCACTCAGTGATTGGTTCAAATTTTTCGCGCCACTTTTTCAACCAATCAGAAGTGAAACCAAAACCAATTGTGGCTCGCGCGTGAACATTTTCCCGCCTTTTGTGTCGGCTACGTGTAATTACTTCGAGTTTTGATTGGTCTACTGTATTGTCTCCGTCCTTTTTGATTGGTTAAAGTAATTACTATGGTTTTGGTTTTACGACACTCATTTGAAAACCGCTGTAATGGTTGGTTGCTCAGATAATCCAACCATTCGATGAGATTCACAAAGGACAGGAAGCGCATAACGCATAATAATAATAGAAAAATCTTACCAAGCAAAGTGCTGATTGTCAACAAAGGGGAATATAGTGCTGTAATTTCTTCCTTTCTGTAAGTGCTGTAACTCCATTACGGAAATGTTCTTCGGACATATAACCAAGAACCATGGGAAACTAGCTAAGAACGTGTTTTGAATTGCGAGAGTGAGAGAACAACCAAAACTTGCTATCTGCTTAAATAACCTGATAACTCAATGGGAATATCCCTAGGGACTACTAAATCCACCTAGAAAATGCCTGATAACAAACCACAAAACCCTTCAAATTAGAAGAATTCAAACACATACCAATAGGAAATACAATTTATGCACGCGCTGCGGACTTACACTCCTACAACCTGGTAATACAGTGAGTGGTGCAATTACAGGTCAATACCACAAAAAGCCGAGAAAACTAAAACATTTCGCAGTTCCTGAAATGCGTAAGAGAGTGATAGCTTTTCCGAGATTCACCTCAAATGAGAAATCGTCTTGACATCACTTCATTTGTATTTATGTAATAACAGCGTTAATCGAACATAAACTAAAGAAACAGTTATGAGACGAGCTGTTTAAGGGCATGGAAGAGGACCTGTCTTTCCCCCTGAATGGATCCCTGTCCACATTATCTCTCCTGGAGCCCATCGTGGATTTTGTAAACAGGGTCTGAGATCAAATTTAAAGGCTTTACCCATTTTAGATATGTCAAATACAAAAGGCTTATTACATGTTTGTGAAATTTCAGTTAAAGGTGTGATTTCCTTGGCCTTGTCGTTACTGTACTTCCAAAATCTCTGCATTAATTCTGGCGAGCTTCCGTGAATACCCATGAAGGAGTCGCATGTGTTGGTCAGCTTTTCAAATATCTTCAACTTGTTCCGATTTTTAGGGTGATCAAGCCTTCGATCGTCAAAAGAAGTTAAATTGTCGCTTTCATTAAAGACGCTGTTAATCCAAATAGGAATTTGCTGACCAGCGTGTGGATGACAAAGGATTCGCTGAGGGTCTTGAGACAAAAAGCGCACAATGACGTCATGAGTAAATAGCGTCCAAGCCTCGTCCATGTAAATGAGATCTCTAAATTGACAGTGATACCAGCCCCATCTTAACATCTTGGTAGGCCTGTGGCGTAACTCATATTTGAGCCTCTCAAGGCACACGAAATAGTCATCGTCAAGACGGAGGAAATACGTGAAGTTGTACTTGACCGCAGCCCACATCATTTGGTAGAGATATCGAAGGCCAAAACTTCGGCCGCCAACAACCGGTTGAAATTCTATGTCTTTGTAAATGTGTTTTTCATTAGAAAGTTTCGCCTTATCCTCTTTGGGTATTTGAATGCCGTCAGTGAAAAACTTGCACCGCACCTAAAACAGAGTTATGGATTCAATAAAAGCGAATTCATAGTTCGCCTTGACGCAATGCCGTTATGTCGACCGACACTTTGCCGCTTGTTTGAACTTGGCTTGTGATCGGAATATACATTAGAAGTATTTGCTAAGGTTCAGTCAAGAACTCGACGTCGAACAATCGGTCAAGTTCTCTAATATATCATTATACAATTTCCCAGCTCAATACAGCGCCGCGAGCACGCCGGTTCTAGTTCGTGCGCGGCTAGGCTCAAATTTCCAGCCGTTCGCGGCTTGTTGCGCCCACATCACTCTCTCCAATCCAACGATAAATCCGCCATATTGAAATAGTTATCCGAGCTAATTATGCCTGAGATTTTTTCAGGGGATTGTCCTTGATCGATCAAACAAAACAAAGCACACGCCCACTGCTGCAAACCACCAGGGGCTGAAAATCTTAGCCTAATGTGAAGCTTGGACAAATGTAGTTTGATTTCAGAATCTCTTAAATTTCACGGTGTCCTGGGAGTGTTTGGTCAAATCTGCACGTACAGAGCCATTATTTGCTTCTTTTTTGTTTTGGGAGCGCCGTAATATGAAAACCTTCTTTGGCTTCATTGGACTTAGTTAAATTTCAAAAAGAAGGCCAGGGGTTACTTTACGAGTGTAGATCAGGCCTTTTCTAATCGTGATGACCGATAACTTGTACAACTCGAAAGCGGTGCATGGAGGCGGAACCTTATAGGCTCAAACTTTACGAAAGGCAACCTGTTCTCTGCCCCATTATTTTCCAGCCAAGAAATACTAACCTCTCCGTGACATTTCGTCCCCCATGTCTGTCTTATTGCATCTCTCCTGTCTCGTCTTGAAGGCGCCGTAGATACAATAATTAGAAGGAGGATGGTTTGTTTTGTCTCGAGCTCTTTCAAATCACTGAATTCCTCCGTTGCAAACATGCAATCACTTCTATTGGGTGTACCTTGCGTCAAGTTAGCGAACATGTCCACAAGTGGTTGAAGGTGTGTGAATCTTAGTTGTGGCAGGAGGCCACCTCGTGGTTGAGGTGCTGTGAGGAACAACCTCTTCCAGTTCATAGAAAAGTTCTCGCTGCCAAAATACAACAGCGTAGTAAACATAAAAGCAGAAAGAAACACGTAACAGATGAAATCAATCCGATTCAATCGACGTGAGCATATTTTCTTCCCGGGGCGTATAAACATTGTTATGCTGGCCAGTCTAGAGACAAGAAAAAAAAAAAATCAGTTCGTTCATTAGGCATCCCATGTATTTTCAGTAAGTTGCTCGATCAGACAAGAAGTAATCGAAGATTTGGAGTGAGCGTAATTGACAGAAAAGGTTTTGAATTGTATCGCTTCATGATATAGCAAGAGTATCATGAATTTGAAATAAATTTAAGACTTACGAGGCAACTACAGTTTATGGTCCTTATCCTAAAAGACTAGAGAGTCTAGAGATTCTAGCCATTTGCAAATGGCATTACAGACCACAACTTAAAGCAATTAATTTTTGCGTCTGTCACCTGGACAAAACGGCTTGCGGCACTTTTGCAAAATCCACTGAAGTGATTACTGCGTAATAATTACCTCAAATGCAACCAATCAGCGCAGAGAATTTTCAATTATCACCTGTGTAATTATACTAAATTATAATGGTAACAATGATAATAATAATAATAATGATAATAATAATAATAATAATAATAATAATAATAATAATAAATATAATAATAATAACGCAAAAAATGCCAAACGTTTCAAAAAAAAAAACGACAACAACAACAACAACAACAAAGAATTGCTATCAGCAACCGTACAATTCTTTTTTTCTACCGTCCAAATCTTGGGTAACATTTTGCCTTGAACTGTTGGTTACCCGGGAGACCATGGGGAAATCTTGAAAAATGAAAGGTAAAAAATAGAAAATACAATTCATAGATTTGTATTGCGAAAAAAAAACACGTGAAAAAAGACCTATTAGAAGAGAGAGAACAATTTTTCCAGTTGGATTTTGACGAGAAATATGAAAGACCTAGTTGCCGTATTTAAAACGTCGTTGTCAGGACAACAACGGCAAAGACTATGAATAAGAGTTAAATTAAAAGGTTGAAAATTTTCGCTATATTCTATAGAAAAACGGAAAACGTAAAACGAAAGACAACAAAAGGGAAATGGGAAGGCTGCTCCTTGTTGCGGCATAAAAGCATAAAGACTCCCGGCTACATCTCAGAATACTTGTCCACTTACATTCAACTTCACTTACATCCAACTTCGAACAAAAAAACACTGCCCCCGCAGTTCCGCAGTCGACTGTAACGAGATGTTCAGTCAATTTCAAAAATCTGCTCCTCGGTCTTCGTTTGAAACTTGTAAGTGGCCTCTTCGGCGAAAAACGAGCCAGTTTAAATTTTAATTATACTTTCTCTTAGCGGGTCTGAGTACAACTCACCTTGCAGACCTTGTAATATTAAAACCTCCCTCGATATGTGCCGAGCGATGCCGATTAATTAAGGAACCACAGCAGAGTTAGCTCGCCTTATCCTGGAAGAAAATTTGTTGCCAAGATGGCCACACAGGTCTCTGAAATTAGGCAAGCAAAGAAATCCTATTACTCCGCTAAGGCACTTCACGATAATGAAGGGAATTCACGATGTCACTTCTCGGAGGTCTAATATCCATCAGTGTCGGGAACTGCGGACATGCCGCGTTTTTTTTATTGTTTGATAAATTCGCATAATGACCGGAAATAATTCAGATCGGATCGAGACATGTATTTGTACTTAGTGGGTGTGTTTAAAAAGGATATCGTGTTACTTTCGTTGTTGTTCTAAGCACGCGGTTGAGTAAAGTGAGCGAAGTTTTGTATTCAAAAGTTGGAATTAAACGGTGATTTTAATAGGAAACGTATTGTTGCTGCGTTTTCGACAAACTGGCACCTCCGACGGGACATATATAGTTGAGCGATTATGGATAAACAACTAGCAGACTTGGACGGCAAGATCAGAACGTTAAACTTTAGAGTGAAGAAGACGGACGAAATCCTGCAAAAAGATGACCGTGTGGCTTTGGAGAGGCACAAAACTTCGCTCGAGAGCATGGCGACCGCAGTGACCACCCTAAAGGAATCGATAGAAGAGAAAAAGTTTACAGAAGGTGAGAACGAGAAAAAATACAAGAATGGGCAGCAGATGTCGAAGCAGCAGTTGACGAAGCGGATACATGTATGCGTCAGTTGGCTGACAAAATAGAGCAAATCGATCGCCATGTGAGGCATGAAGCCGCTCTTTTCGAGCACAAGCGAGCCATCGCATTGGAGAAAGAGAAGATACAGCAACAACAAGAGGCTGTAGAACAAGCTCACGCCGAAGAATTAGCGTTTGAGAAGAAAAAGCTCGAGTTACAACAAGCTCAAAAGTCAACTGAAACCACAGGAGCGACTAGCGAAGTTGCGAAAATGCCGAAGCTTGTGATAACTAAATTCGATGGAACGCCTCAAGACTGGATGCGTTTCTGGGGTCAGTTCGAGACCCAAATCGACAAGTCATCTATCCCTGACGTTACGAAATTTTCGTATCTGAAAGAGTTATCCGTTCACAGGAGATGGTTATCAAAGGGCCAAAGATCTTCTTGCGAGACGATATGGGAAAACCAGTGAAGTTGTGGGAACGTATGTTCGGAACATATTGGAGTTGCCTACAATCAGAGAGAGGGATGTGAAGAAAATTCATGAATTCTATGAGGTGTTGTTATTTAACATCGAATCATTACAAACATTGCAAAGCCTAAACAAACTTGACGCCGCTGTGAGGTTTACATTTGACAAGCTGGGAATCATTAAGAACGAGCTTGCGATGATGGACGGAAATTGGAGCGAGTGGTCCTTTGTACAATTCCTAGAAGCGTTGGAGAAGTGGACGATCAATAATCCAATCTCAGAAGCTCAAAGACCCAAGGTCGTGGCGATTCGTAACAACAAGAGAGAAAAAACAAGAGCATTTCATGCAAAACGTGATGATGGGAACCAGACGACCGCCCGTGGATGTTTATTTTGTGAATGCTCCGAGCACAAAGCCATTGATTGTGACAAAGTCGTGAGTGTCGAACAAAGAAAGAAGATTTGCCTGGATAAAAGACTGTGTTTTAACTGCACGGGATCTAGACACCGAGCCGAAGATTGTAGGAGCAAATCCACGGGTCAAATTTGTCACGCAAGGCATCACACGTCACTATGCGACAGAGTCCAAGCACGCGAGCCGGGGATGACAGCAAATAACATCGGAAACACAGCAGTGATTCACCCAGTCGTAGTTGTAAAAATTGGCGGCTACAAATTCAGAGCCTTATTAGACAGTGGCGCGAGCCATTCATACGCTTCATCGACGGCGATTGATTTAATCAATGCACGGCCAAAGTCTACTGGACTAAGGCAGATAGCCATGCTTACCGGAATCACTACGAGAACGATGCAAGTGTTTGGTGTGGTCATTGGTTCTGTACAAGATGAGTTCAAGCTGGAAGTTGATATTACGAAAGTCAACAAGCGAGAGTTATTGGTTTTGGAGAACCCACGTTACAAGGAAATACTTGAGGCGAATTCTCATCTCAACGGGGTGCGAATGGATGATGACGACACTAAAGACAGGCTACCCATACACATCATACTGGGCGCGAATGATTTTGCGAAGATTCGCACTGGAGAGCGTTTGAGAGTGGGTCGCCGTGGAGATCCAGTTGCCGAGTTCACCCGTTTTGGATGGACATTCATGTCGCCTAGAGCTGACAGGGAGTTGGCAACTGCTTATCTAGCCATTAATTCGAACGCAGATTACGAGAGGTTGTGCGCACTTGATGTCCTTGGTCTGGCAGACTCTTCAACCGGAGATCAAGGTGACGTTTACGAAGAATTCAAAGAACAGTTAGTTCGATCTTCAGAAGGATGGTACGAAACTGGACTTCCTTGGAAGGGAAACTGTCCTCCGTTACCAAACAACCGAGATGGAAGTTTACGCAGATTACACACTCTTGTACGGAAGCTGAGAAGAACCGACATGCTCGACGACTATGACGCTGTGATCAGGGAGCAACTTCGAGAAGGCGTAGTAGAGCCAGCACCTGCTGAGGTAACTGGAAGAGAGTTTTATCTACCCCATCGTGCTGTCGTGCGTCGGAGTGCTGAGACGACGAAGCTGCGAGTCGTGTACGACGCGTCAGCCCGTGCGCAAGAGAAAGCACCATCGCTGAACGAATGCCTACATGCTGGACCTGCGCTACATAATAAGCTGTGGAGTGTCATTGTTCGTAACCGTTTTCATCCTGTGGCAGTAGCTGGTGACCTTTGCCGTGCATTCCTACAAGTGCGGATACGAGAAACCGAGAGAGATTTCTTGAGATTCCACTGGATCGCTGACAAGACAGGAAAACAGGTTGAAACTCTGCGTTTTACCAGAGTGGTGTTTGGCCTCGCCCCTTCACCGTTCCTTCTCAATGGGGTGATTCAGCAGCACTTGGAGAACATGCAGTCCAGATATCCTGATAGTGTGAATGAGATACGCAGAAGTCTGTACGTGGATGACCTGATTTCGGGAGGACCTACTTCAGAGAAAGCAAAACGTTTAAAGCGTGAAGCTACCGAGATTTTCGCCAATGCTAAATTCGAACTGCACAAGTGGCATTCAAACGAAAAGCAACTAGAGACATCCTGTGAAGATTACGAACCATCATTCGCCAAGGAGCAGTTAGAGAATGGAACAGCAGCTGGAGAGTGTAAACTACTTGGACTTGGTTGGGACAAGGTTGAAGATACCCTGCATGTGAGCTTTCCTGAAATGCCAGCCGAAGAGACAAAGCGTGGTATCCTGGCTAATTTGGCGAAAGTCTACAACCCGCTTGGAAATGTGTCACCAGTCATGCTCGAGGGAAAAGTTCTCTACCGAGAATCATGTATCCAAAAGAACGCTTGGGACGCTCCGTTGCCAGAGCAGATAGCAAACCAGTGGAGAAAGTGGGAAAAGAGCCTACCGGAAGAAGTGTCGGCGAAACGCAGTATTCCTCTCTACCAGCAAGAGATCGATAAGATTGAACTCCACGCATTTGGTGACGCCAGTGGCCGCGGAGTGTGTGCCTCAGTCTACGCCGTGGTGACGCAAGCATCAGGGGTGTCGCAAGGTTTGGTTACTGCGAAGTCTCGTCTTGCCAAACAAGGTCTAACCATTCCTCGCCTAGAACTTGTGTCAGGACACATGGCAGTGAATTTGGCCAGCAATGTACGCCAAGCATTGGAAGGACTTCCTCTTGCGACTACTCTTCATTGCTGGCTAGACAGCTCAGTAGCCTTACATTGGATTGGAGATCGGGGAGAATACCGTCAGTTCGTCTCGAATCGCGTAAAGAAGATTCAGACTCACCCAAACGTGCTATGGCATCATGTTCCATCAGCAGACAATCCAGCCGACCTAGGAAGTCGCGGTGGTAGTGTAACTGGAGCGCAGCTGTGGTGGAATGGACCCACCTGGCTTACAGATCCAGCCAATTGGCCACCTGAAGTCGTAACAAAACCTTCCCCAGAGAGTTTAGCAGAAAGAAAGGTGCAACAAGAGTTATTTGCAGGGGGAGTAGAAGGCAAGAGTGACCTCGAAGTCGTCCTTGAGAAGTTTGACTTGCGCAAAGCATTGAGAATTGGTGCTTGGGTAGCGAGATTCTTGCGCAATTCTCGGAGCTCCACCAATAAAGCCAAGGGACCACTGAGCACAGCCGAGGTAAAGAGGCATGAGACGTTCTTGGTCAAGAGGGCCCAGCAGCAAGGATTCAACAACGTCAGTTTCGAGCAAGACCAAGAGTAGCTTAACCTGCAACCGAATGAAGAGGGTGTGCTCGAATGCCGAGGACGTATCCAAGGCGAGTATCCTGTGTACCTGCCGGACACGGCTCTACTTGCGACGAAGATTGTGCAACGTGCCCATGTAACTACACTCCATGGGGGAGTTGGCCTAACAATGGCCAGCGTAAGAGAAAGATACTGGATACCCCGCCTTTGGAAATTAACGAAGAGAGTCGTAAGAAAATGCAGTGGCTGCAAACGGTTTCAAGCCGTAGCTTTCGCAAACCCGCCACCAGCACCTTTGCCAAGAAAAAGAACCGAAGGCGACACTCCCTTCAACGTGATTGGTGTGGATTTTGCCGGACCGGTGAAGTACCGTAACAAGCGCAAGGAGATTCGTAAAGCGTATGTGGTATTGTACTCCTGTAGTCTCACCGGCGGAGTGTTTTTAGAGTTACTGCCGAATTTGGAGACCGGGGAGTTCATTAAGAGCCTAAAGCACTTCATCGCCAGAAGAGGACGGCCATCAAGGGTCTACTCAGACAACGGTCAGACGTTTGTCGCTGCCGCCAAGTGGTTAAAGAAGGTACAGAAGGATGAAGAGTTTCATTCGTTTCTTAGCAACCAGTCCATCATTTGGCAGTTTAACTTCAGCCGTGCGCCCTGGTGGGGAGGGCAGTTTGAGCGTCTGATCGGGTTGATGAAATCAGCATTTTACAAGACAGTTGGCCAAGGGATACTAAACTGGGAGGAGTTAAGCGAAGTTATTCTGGATATTGAAGTCACCATGAACAGCCGCCCCTTGTGTTACCAAGAGCAGGATGTCCAGCTCCCCACACTGACGCCAAACACGATGCTATTTCTCAAATCCAACATCTTGCCCGAGTTACGGCCTTACCATCTGGAAGAAAGAG
>NC_090878.1:11804886-11809886 GCF_036669935.1 Montipora foliosa | reverse complement strand
GTAATGATCTCATAAGTTCTTTGTAAAATTTCAAATTTTCAAAGCATCATTGCTCAGAAATTATCTGGTACATCGGGTTCAAATTTTCAGAGATAGCTCATTATGGAACTGAAATTTTAAATGTTCAGTACCTCGTTCTTCGCTGACTGATTAGAAAATGATAAATTAGGACGCCAAAACTACCATTTGAGGCAGTCAGTGTGTCCTGAAGAAAGGCTTGCAGTTACCTTACGTAGACTGACCACAGGCAACTCACCACAGTCGGTTGCTTTTGCATACCGTCGTGGTTTGGGAGTACTAGGGAGTTTAAAAACGACGACGGCTACGAATACGACAACTCCACAAAACAATATCATTGGTTAAAAGAGCATAAATAATCGTGCTGCACGTGCAGCACGGATTTTTGCAAGTATCGTAGTGGTGCTCTACTTTAACGACGACGTGAATTCACCAAATTTGAGGTTTTCGCGACAGCGTTCAATAAATTTTCTCATAAACAGTGTTTATTAAAGAAAATGTATTTAAGTATAACAAAGCTGGAAGTACCATCCGACAGACGTTTACAAAAGAAAAAAAAATCCTGGACAAAAGTGGGAGCCGGGGTCCGCTGAGCTGACCCCTAATTATCCACCCTTGCGTCTTGATCCAATAGACGATTTGTTACCTCTACCATACATAAATTAGGGGAAACGATCATAGGTGATTCCTGCTCCTGACCGATCATGAAGGGTAATAAAACAGGCCACTTTTTTTCGATGGAAGGCTTTGGAACCAACCAATTTTACATGCTTTAGCTCAGTGAACAAACCAACCGAAGCGGAAGCACCTGTTGGCTGTCAGTTCAATCAAGAGGATGGGGAAAACTAGCTGAGAACATCAGCGTTGAATTGCCAATCTCGTTCCCAGGCCTTTTAACCATCGAGAGTAGTTGTTGTATAGACCTTTTGGCAGTTACGGCGGCCATTTTGATTTCTATTGTTTCGAAAGACATTATGGGATGCTCAGGGGGCAAATTTATGTATTCACAACAAACAACTTCATTATAATGGGTTGGTTGCTCAGACAATCCAACCATTCGATGAGATTCACAAAGTACAGGAAGCGCATAACGCATAATAAAAGAAAGATCTTACCAAGCAAAGTGCTGATTGTCAACAAAGGGGAATATAGTGCTGTAATTTCTTCCTTTCTGTAAGTGCTGTAACTCCAATACGGAAATGTTCTTCGAACATATAACCAAGAACCATGGGAAACTAGCTGAGAACGTGTTTTGAAATTGCGAGAGTAAGAGAACAACCAAAACTTGCTATCTGCTTAAATAACCTGATAACTCAATGGGAATATCCCTGGGGACTACTAAATCCACCTAGAAAATGCCTGATAACAAACCACAAAACCCTTCATATTAGAAGAATTCAAACGCATACCAATAGGAAATACAATTTACGCACGCGCTGCGGGCCTATTCCCACCACGGACTTACACTCTTACAACCTGGTAATATAGTGAGCGGTGCACTTACAGGTCACTACCACAAAAAGCCGAGAAAACTAAAACATTTCGCAGTTCTTGAAATGCATAAGAATGTGATAGCTTTTCCAAGAATCACCTAAAATGAAAAATCGTCTTGATATCATTTCATTTGTATTTATGTAATGACAGGGTTAATTATGTTGGCTATACTTGCCGACACCTTTTCCAACGCATTGAGGAACACACCTACGTGACGCCCACAATCAGAAGAACAAAGATCGTCAGGAACAATTTACCATTCTTAAGAAATGTTGTGGGAAATTTGAATGCTTAATTTACGAAATGCTCTTTATCCAAGAAAAGAAACCTGAGCTGAACACTCAATCTGACTCAATCAAAGCAAAACTATTTAGTACCTAATTGTTACCCTCTACGTTCCACATTGCAGTGTTTTTAATTACATGCAACGAGATTTTCACACACATTCTAAGTATTTAAAGAACTCACAACAATCTGACTTTTAGTTTTTAGTTTTTACGAGTATGAAAATGATGAACGAATCATCGAAACGTCATTCAAAATTATTATCACTAATTTTTACTCTCAATTAATCGAACATAAACTAAAGAAACAGTTATGAGACAAACTGTTTAAGGGCATGGAAGAGGACCTGTCTTGGCCCCTGAATGCACCCCTGTCCACATTATCTCTCCTGGAGCCCATCGTGGATTTTGTAAACAGGGTCTGAGATCAAATTTAAAGGCTTTAAATATTTTAGATATGTCAAATACAAAAGGCTTATTACATGTTTGTGAAATTTCAGTTAAAGCTGTGATTTCCTTGGCCTTGTCGTTACTGTACTTCCAAAATCTCTGCATTAATTCTGGCGAGCTTCCGTGAATACCCATGAAGGAGTCGCATGTGTTGGTCAGCTTTTCAAATATCTTCACTTTGTTCGGATTTTTAGGGTGATGAAGCCTTCGATCGTCAAAAGAAATTAAATTGTCGCTTTTATTAAAGACGCTGTTAATCCAAATAGGAATTTGCTGATCAGCGTGTGGATGACAAAGGATTCGCTGAGGGTCTTGAGACAAAAAGCGCACAATGACGTCATGAGTAAATAGCGTCCAAGCCTCGTCCACGTAAATGAGATCTCTAAATTGACAGTGATACCAGCCCCAGCTTAACATCTTGGTAGGCCTGTGGCGTAACTCATATTTGAGCCTCTCAAGGCACACGAAATAGTCATCGTCAAGACGGAGGAAATACGTGAAATTATACTTGACCGCAGCCCACATCATTTGGTAGAGATATCGAAGGCCAAAACTTCGGCCGCCAACAACCGGTTGAAATTCTATGTCTTTGTAAATGTGTTTTTCATTAGAAAGTTTGGCCTTATCCTCTTTGGGTATTTGAATGCCGTCAGTGAAAAACTTGCACCGCACCTAAAACAGAGTTATGGATTCAATAAAAGCGAATTCATAGTTCGCCTTGACGCATAATGCGTTTACTGCCCGTCTTTTACAGCGAAGCCACTTATTATTATTATACATTGAGCTCACTATCTCTTTCCTGATTGGCCGAAAGCCTACAGTGAATTTTCGAAATCAGCGCCCGTGACGTCATAACTGCAGATTATACATTAATCATGTCAAGGTCAGCCAAGGTCACGGGTAATCATGTCATGTATGACCGCAGTGCATGATTTCTTAGGGTAATCATGTCAAGTTCGCGCGCTTTGTGTTGCTTGCTGTCAGTGACAAATAAATTACCAATTGTACTCACTGTCGTGACCGTTTTTTTTTTCCTTCAATGTATAATAAAACAATTATTAGATTCGGTTTTTGTGATATCCAGAATAATCAAGGTCTCGGTAAGGGTTATCAGCCTCAGCCTTCGGCTTCGGCTGATAACCCTTACCTCGACCTTGATTATTCTGGATATCACAAAAACCTCATCCAATAATTGTTTAAAATCTGCCTCGCGTTTGCGACGAATCGTCCAACAAGAAAATTACCATTTTTTTCCTCATCTTGTATTTGCCATTATATTTTAACTATGTCGTCTGTAAGGTGTGCTAATCGTACTGTAGAGGCATATGATATCGTGATAAGCTATTTCCATTTCTATGCTAGACTTTTTGGGCGTTTCGTCGCATTTCGATGCAGCACACCTCTGTTTTGAACATAATGACATCATCGCAAATGCAAAGGAAAAGAACGTTAACTGAGGCTTACACTTGCCATTTTGCCGTTATGTCGACCGACACTTTGCCGCTTGTTTGAACTTGGCTTGTGATCGGAATATACATTAGAAGTATTTGCTAAGGTTCAGTCAAGAGCTCGACGTCGAACAATCGGTCAAGTTCTCTAATATATCATTTATACAATTTCCCAGCTCAATACAGCGCCGCGAGCACGCCGGTTCTAGTTCGTGCGCGGCTAGGCTCAAATTTCCAGCCGTTCGCGGCTTGTTGCGCCCACGTCACTCTCTCCAATCCAACGATAAATCCGCCATATTGAAATAGTTATCCGAGCTAATTATGCCTGAGATTTTTTCAGGGGATTGTCCTTGATCGATCAAACAAAACAAAGCACACGCCCACTGCTGCAAACCACCAGGGGCTGAAAATCTTAGCCTCATGCGAAGCTTGGGCAAATGTAGTTTGCTTTCACAATCTCTTAAATTTCACGGTGTCCTGTGAGTGTTTGGTCAAATCTGCACGTACACAGCCATTATTTGCTTCTTTTTCGTTTTGGGAGCGCCGTTATATGAGAACCTTCTATGGCTTTATTGGACTTAGTTAAATCTCAAAAAGAAGGCCAGGGGTTACTCTACGAGTGTAGATCAGGGCTTTTCTAATCGTGATGACCGATAACTTGTACAACTCGAAAGCGGTGCATGGAGGCGGAACCTTATAGGCTCAAACTTTACGAAAGGCAACCTGTTCTCTGCCACATTATTTTCCAGCCAAGAAATACTAACCTCTCCGTGACATTTCGTCCCCCATGTCTGTCTTATTGCATCTCTCCTGTCTCGTCTTGAAGGCGCCGTAGATACAATAATTAGAAGGAGGATGGTTTGTTTTGTCTCGAGCTCTTTCAAATCACTGAATTCCTCCGTTGCAAACATGCAATCACTTCTATTGGGTGTAACTTGCGTCAAGTTAGCGAACATGTCCACAAGTGGTTGAAGGTGTGTGAATCTTAGTTGTGGCAGGAGGCCACCTCGTGGTTGAGGTGCTTTGAGGAACAACCTCTTCCAGTTCATAGAAAAGTTTTCGCTCCCAAAATACAACAGCGTAGTAAACATAAAAGCAGAAAGAAACACGCAACGGATAAAATTAATGCAATTCAATCGACTTGAGCATATTTTCTTCCTGGGATGTGTAAACATTGTTATGCTGGGCAGTCTAGAGACAAGAGAGAAAAAAAAATCAGTTCGTTCATAAGGCATCCCATGTATTTTCAAAAGTTGCTCGATAAGACAAGAAGTAATCGAAGATTTGGAGACAGCGTGTTTGACAG
>NC_090878.1:11797386-11799886 GCF_036669935.1 Montipora foliosa | reverse complement strand
AGCAATCCAGCGCCTGATAGCGCTAACTTTGAGTTCACGACGACTTATCGCTCTAAAGTTCTTTCCCTTTTATTTAAACTAAGTAAATTCAAAGCAGCTGTACTCTATACTCTCCTCTCACCAGTCAGGCTTCTAGTCGCTCCACTCTACAGTTACCGACACCTGCTGACTCCAGAGCCAGACTAATCAGCCCTAAATCACAGTTATTGAAGGCTAACCGTTTTAAAATGGGTGCTAAGACTTAAATACTATTTATCAAAGCCATTTGAGATGGGTGCTGTGAGGCAACTGACGTATATTATAGATCAGGAGAACGTGAATGCCGTAGTAATTTTGATAGCATTCTGATTTCTAAGTTAACATGCAAATTTCTACAAAAGCACTGAACTCGAACACCGGTAACAATGCATCATTAGCATTGCATTCATTGAGTACTGGTTGGGTGAACACTGACACTATTGCCTCTTCTGGAGTGAATTATAATAACCTGACTTACATCAAATGCAACAATGATAGATTGGCCAGCAATAAACAATGTTCATTTCGTATTCTTAATTGCCGATTTGTTTGTAATAAAACAGATACCATCAAGGATTTTGTAGTGGACAATGACATTGATATCTTGGCTATCACGGAAACCTGGCTACGCCCTAGTAATTTAGACTCATTTACTATTGGTGATCTGACTCCTACTGGCTATCAATTTCACCATGTCGCTAGAGACACTCGTGGTGGTGGAGTTGGGCTCCTTCATAAAAGCTCTCTGAAATTTTATAAGGATTCAGTCGATTCTATTGGTAACTTTCAGTCATTTGAAGCAGCTGACATGAAACTACTTTGGGGGCGTTCCACTACTATGCACATTTTAATCATCTATGGTCCACCTTCATCAAACTGCATTCTGTTTTTGAGTGAATTACATCACGACTCCTGGTGCGTTGATAATCACTGGTGATTTCAATTTACATCTAGACAACAAATCTGATCCTACTTGTATCAATTTTCTTCAACTGCTGGAATCTTTTAACTTAAGGCAACATGTTCGTGAGCCTACTCATCGTTCTGGCCATACTCTCGACCTTATAGTTACTAGAGAAGATGAGAATATAATAGGCCCTGTTTCCGTGATAGAGTCAATTATATCGGATCACAATATTCGCTAGAACATATTTACCTTGATTTCACGTCCAGCGAATTGTTTTATCCTTTGGGATGAATGCATTTTCCGTCGAAAAATCGGTTACTTGGGTGGTTTTTAGCAAACAGAGGTCAGTTATTCTTAAGGTGATATGAAATCAAGCAAATCAAGGTAAATATGTTCTAGCGAAAGCGGGTCGCAAATTTGACAATTTTATCGGATTAACATATTACACATAACATTCCAATGTTAAAACTCACCCAAGTTTAGAGTTATTTTAAAAAGACTGAGGGCATGTCTCTTAAGTCTAGAAATCTATAGCTGAAAGGTTCAAGAACCTCTAAAATCAGTACGCCATGTGATGGCTAGACCTGAAGAGGGGTTCTAAAATCTCTAAAAGTTCTAAAGCTCTAGAATATCTGTGGTCCATGTTGTGAGTCTAAAATTTCTAAAGCTCTATAATATGTAAGGTCTTTTAGGGGTTCTAAAATCTCTAAAATCTCCAAAGTTCTAGAATATCTATGGTCTTGTGAGTCTAAAATTTCTAAAGCTCTATCATATTTAAGGTCTTTTGGGGGTTCTAAAATCTCTTAAATCTCTAAAGTTCTAGAATATCTATGGTCCATGTTGTGAGTCTAAAATTTCTAAAGCTCTGTAATATGTAAGGTCTTTTGGGGTTTCTAAGATCTCTAAAATCTCTAGAGTTCTAGAATATCAAACGATCTCTCTGGGGCTTCTAAAATCTCTAAACGTTTTACAGTTCTAGAATATCCATGGTCAATGTTGTGAAAGCTAAATAGCTCCAAAGCTAAAATTTTAAAAGAGTGCATAGGCTTAATCACTGAAACGAGCGCTTGGGCTTGATCAGTAAACGAGTGCTATATTCCTCACACTATCTCGGTAAAAAGTGTAGTTAACCGAACCGTAAAACGAAAGCTAACATCCTAATCACTGAAACGAGCGCTTAGGCTTAATCAGTAAACGAGTGCTATATTCTTCACACGATCTCGGTAAAAAGTGTAGTTAACCGAACCCTAACATGAAAGCTAAAATTTAAAAAAGTGCTTAGGCCTAATCACTGAAACGAGCGCTTGGGCTTAATCAGTAAACGAGTGCTATATTCATCACACTATCCCGGTAAAAAGTGTAGTTAACCGAACCATAAAATAAAAGCTAAAATCCTAATCACTGAAACGAGCGGTTAGGCTTAATCAGTAAACGAGTGCTATATTCTTCACACGATCTCGGTAAAAAGTGTAGTTAACCGAACCCTAACATGAAAGCTAAAATTTTAAAAGAGTGCTTAGGCCTAATCACTGAAACGAGCGCTTGGGCTTAATCAGTAAACGAGTGCTATATTCA
>NC_090878.1:11779886-11784886 GCF_036669935.1 Montipora foliosa | reverse complement strand
TGTGCTCTAATGATTGTTTTAGCATCCTAGATCACGCTTCTACCACCTTCCAGCTTAAGATAAAAGAAGCCATTCATATTCAATGGAAGAAACCTACACTTAATCATCAACTTTATCATGTTAATTTAAAACTTTCTTTGTAATCTTTTACATTGTCATGTGTCCTTACAGCTAATTAGCATTTTGGTTCACACTATATATTCAACTCTGTACTTTGTAATTTACCAGTAAACTGAAGATGGCAGAAGTTTCTGTCGAAACATGTTTTTAAATTTAAAAAGTGTTGTGTTGTTTTTTAAAATAAGAAGCCAAGGCTGATCACACAATCAGACTCAATCCGCGCAAAACTATTTACATTGCTTGAACATACCATTTAAACATGCGCTAAGTGCAAACACCTTGATTCAATGATCGTCTCTTCATCCAAAATCTATCCCTCCAAGAACCTCCCAGTCCACTCTCAAAAAGAAGGGGACCAATTAAATATTGTCCTTCAAATAATCACGCTGTCTGAAAGACATTTTCAATAATTTTCGTCAGAGTAGGGCTAAATATAAAGGAGTTTTTGTTGACGTAATGATCTCATAAGTTCTTTGTAAAATTTCAAATTTTCAAAGCATCATTGCTCAGAAATTATCTGGTACATCGGGTTCAAATTTTCAGAGATAGCTCATTATGGAACTGAAATTTTAAATGTTCAGTACCTCTTTCTTCGCTGACTGATTAGAAAATGATAAATTAGGACGCCAAAACAGCCATTTGAGGCAGTCAGTGTCTCCTGAAGAAAGGCTTTCAGTTACCTTACGTAGACTGACCACAGGTGATTCACCACAGTCGGTTGCTTTTACCGTCGTGGTTTGGGAGTACTAGGGAGTTTAAAAACGACGACGGAGACGAATACGACAACTCCACAAAACAATATCATTGGTTAAAAGAGCATAAATAATCGTGCTGCACGTGCAGCACGGATTTTTGCAAGTATCGTAGTGGTGCTCTACATAACGACGACGTGAATTCACCAAATTTGAGGTTTTCGCGACAGCGTTCAATAAATTTTCTCATAAACAGTGTTTATTAAAGAAAATGTATTTAAGTATAACAAAGCTGGAAGTACCATCCGACAGACGTTTACAAAAGAAAAAAAAATCCTGGACAAAAGTGGGAGCCGGGGTCCGCTGAGCTGACCCCTAATTATCCACCCTTGCGTCTTGATCCAATAGACGATTTGTTACCTCTACCATACATAAATTAGGGGAAACGATCATAGGTGATTCCTGCTCCTGACCGATCATGAAGGGTAATAAAAGAGGCCACTTTTGTTCGATGAAAGGCTTTGGAACCAACCATTTTTACATGCTTTAGCTCAGTGAACAAACCAACCGAAGCGGAAGCACCTGTTGGCTGTCAGTTCAATCAAGAGGATGGGGGAAACTAGCTGAGAACATCAGCGTTGAATTGCCAATCTCGTTCCCAGGCCTTTTAACCATCGAGAGTAGTTGTTGAATAGACCTTTTGGCAGTTACGGCGGCCATTTTGATTTCTATTGTTTCGAAAGACATTATGGGATGCTCGGGGGGCAAATTTATGTATTCACAACAAACAACTTCATTATAATGGGTTGGTTGCTCAGATAATCCAACCATTCGATGAGATTCACAAAGTACAGGAAGCGCATAACGCATAATAAAAGAAAGATCTTACCAAGCAAAGTGCTGATTGTCAACAAAGGGGAATATAGTGCTGTAATTTCTTCCTTTCTGTAACTGCTGTAACTCCAATACGGAAATGTTCTTCGGACATATAACCAAGAACCATGGGAAACTAGCTGAGAACGTGTTTTGAATTGCGAGAGTGAGAGAACAACCAAAACTTGCTATCTGCTTAAATAACCTGATAACTCAATGGGAATATCCCTGGGGACTACTAAATCCACCTAGAAAATGCCTGATAACAAACCACAAAACCTTTCATATTAGAAGAATTCAAACGCATACCAATAGGAAATACAATTTACGCACGCGCTGCGGGCCTATTGCCACCACGGACTTACACTCTTACAACCTGGTAATATAGTGTGTGGTGCACTTACAGGTCACTACCACAAAAAGCCGAGAAAACTAAAACATTTCGCAGTTCTTGAAATGCATAAGAATGTGATAGCTTTTCCAAGAATCACCTAAAATGAAAAATCGTCTTGATATCATTTCATTTGTATTTATGTAATAACAGGGTTAATTATGTTGGCTATACTTGCCGAAACCTTTTCCAACGCATTGAGGAACACACCTACGTGACGCCCACAATCAGAAGAACAAAGATCTTCAGGAACAATCTACCATTCTTAAGAAATGTTGTGGGAAATTTGAATTCTTAATTTACGAAATGCTCTTTATCCGAGAAAAGCACTCAATCTGACTCAATCAAAGCAAAACTGTTTAGTACCTAATTGTTACCCTCTACGTTCCACATTGTAGTGTTTTTAAATACATGCAACGATATTTTCACACACATTCTTAGTATTTAAAGAACTCACAACAATCTGACTTTTAGTTTTTAGTTTTTACGAGTTTGAAAATGATGAGCGAATCATCGAAACGTCATTCAAAATTATTATCACTAATTTTTACTCTCAATTAATCGAACATAAACTAAAGAAACAGTTATGAGACGAACTGTTTAAGGGCATGGAAGAGGACCTGTCTCGGCCCCTGAATGGATCCCTGTCCACATTATCTCTCCTGGAGCCCATCGTGGATTTTGTAAACAGGGTCTGAGATCAAATCTAAAGGCTTTAAATATTTTAGATATGTCAAATACAAAAGGCTTGTTACATGTTTGTGAAATTTCAGTTAAAGGTGTGATTTCCTTGGCCTTGTCGTTACTGTACTTCCAAAATCTCTGCATTAATTCTGGCGAGCTTCCGTGAATACCCATGAAGGAGTCGCATGTGTTGGTCAGCTTTTCAAATATCTTCACTTTGTTCGGATTTTTAGGGTGATGAAGTCTTCGATCGTCAAAAGAAATTAAATTGTCGCTTTTATTAAAGACGCTGTTAATCCAAATAGGAATTTGCTGATCAGCGTGTGGATGACAAAGGATTCGCTGAGGGTCTTGAGACAAAAAGCGCACAATGACGTCATGAGTAAATAGCGTCCAAGCCTCGTCCACGTAAATGAGATCTCTAAATTGACAGTGAAACCAGCCCCAGCTTAACATCTTGGTAGGCCTGTGGCGTAACTCATATTTGAGCCTCTCAAGGCACACGAAATAGTCATCGTCAAGACGGAGGAAATACGTGAAGTTGTACTTGACCGCAGCCCACATCATTTGGTAGAGATATCGAAGGCCAAAACTTCGGCCGCCAACAACCGGTTGAAATTCTATGTCTTTGTAAATGTGTTTTTCATTAGAAAGTTTGGCCTTATCCTCTTTGGGTATTTGAATGCCGTCAGTGAAAAACTTGCACCGCACCTAAAACAGAGTTATGGATTCAATAAAAGCGAATTCATAGTTCGCCTTGACGCATAATGCGTTTACTGCCCGTCTTTTACAGCGAAGCCACTTATTAAAATCTGCCTCGCGTTTACGACGAATCGTCCAAGAAGAAAATTACCATTTTTTTCCTCATCTTGCATTTGCCATTATATTTGAACTATGTCGTCTGTAAGGTGTGCTGATCGTACTGTAGAGGCATATGATATCGTGATAAGCTATTTCCATTTCTATGCTAGACTTTTTGGGCGTTATGTCGCATTTCGATGCAGCACACCTCTGTTTTGAACATAATGACATCATCGCAAATGCAAAGGAAAAGAACTGAGGCTTACACTTGCCATTTTGCCGTTATGTCGACCGACACTTTGCCGCTTGTTTAAACTTGGCTTGTGATCGGAAGATACATTAGAAGTATTTGCTAAGGTTCAGTCTAGAGCTGGACGTTGAACAATCGGTCAAGTTCTCTAATATATCATTTATACAATTTCCCAGCTCAATTAATAAGGCGCCGCGAGCACGCCGGTTCTAGTTCGTGCGCGGTTAGGCTCAAATTTCCAGTCCTTCACGGCTTGTTGCGCCCACGTCGCTCTCTCCAATCCAACGATAAATCCGCCATATTGAAATAGTCATCCGAGCTAATTATGCCCCAGATTTTTTCAGGGGATTGTCCTTGATCGATCAAACAAAACAAAGTACACGCCCGCTGCTGCAAACCACCAGGGGCTGAAAATCTTAGCCTAATGCGAAGCTTGGGCAAATGTAGTTTGATTTCAGAATCTCTTAAATTTCAAGGTGTCCCGGAAATGTCAAATTTGCACTAACAGAGTCATTATATTTATTTATTTTTTATTGTTTTTGAAGCGCCGTAATATGAAAACCTTCTTTAGCTTTATTGGACTTAGTTAAATCTCAAAAAGAAGGCCAGGGGTTACGAGTGCAGATCAGGGCTTTTCTAATCGTGATGACCGATAACTTGTACAACTCGAAAGCGGTGCATGGAGGCGGAACCTTATAGGCTCAAACTTTACGAAAGGCAACCTGTTCTCTGCCACATTATTTTCCAGCCAAGAAATACTAACCTCTCCGTGACATTTCGTCCCCCATGTCTGTCTTATTGCATCTCTCCTGTCTCGTCTTGAAGGCGCCGTAGATACAATAATTAGAAGGAGGATGGTTTGTTTTGTCTCGAGCTCTTTCAAATCACTGAATTCCTCCGTTGCAAACATGCAATCACTTCTATTGGGTGTAACTTGCGTCAAGTTAGCGAACATGTCCACAAGTGGTTGAAGGTGTGTGAATCTTAGTTGTGGCAGGAGGCCACCTCGTGGTTGAGGTGCTTTGAGGAACAACCTCTTCCAGTTCATAGAAAAGTTTTCGCTCCCAAAATACAACAGCGTAGTAAACATAAAAGCAGAAAGAAACACGCAGCGGATAAATTTAATGCAATTCAATCGACTTGAGCATATTTTCCTCCTGGGATGTATAAACATTGTTATGCTGGCCAG
>NC_090878.1:11767810-11769786 GCF_036669935.1 Montipora foliosa | reverse complement strand
ATGGGATTGAAATCTAGCACTTCACATTACACTCTATTCAGTTAACCGTGAAAAGAGCTATTAACTGCCAAAATGTGTTAAGAGTCAACGCTCTTCAGGCATGAACACACTACTTCAGAGACTCATAATATATTTGCGTTCAATAAAGAGGTAAATGCCGTCTACTCTTACTTGTAAGAGGAAATATTGGAATCAGTCGCTAGTAGCAAAGGAGAATTTGTTTATGATAAAGCTGGATAAATCAGCAGGCAAGTGCAATTGTCAGCTAAGAGTTCGTACTTCCAGCTTACAACACTGTACGTAAAGTATGCTTTTACAAAATTAATCAGCTTTTCTGTTTTAACATTACCAGTAAGTGTGAAATTTTTCACAGGAAGTTTGAAGGCATTAGTTTTTGTGTGGGATTTCCCCACACTTTGTCAGCACCGGAGATATGCCTGGCTATATTTGTTTTCGAGAGCAAAGTGTTTGTCACATGTCACAATTGTACTTGCCCGCTGATTTATCCAGCTTTATCGTTAACAAATTCTCCTTTGCTACTAGCGACTGATTCCAATATTTCCGCTGATAAATAAAAGTAGATGGCATTTACCTCTTTGCTGAAGTAGTGTGTTCATGCGTGAAGCGTGTTGACAGAGTGACACATTTTGCAAAAGATTTGGTGGCTAAGAAACTCATATGCTCAAATGCACCCAAATGTAATGCGTTTCAAGCCCTAACCTCATTCTCGTCACCAGAGTCTCGGTTCGACCCAAGGCTCTGGGAAACTCTATTTAGGAAAACATGCGCCGTAGGGTTCGTATAGCCAAAAATTGGCTATTTGAACTTTACTGCGCCTGCTCACTCCTCGTGCTTAGACGAATGCACCAATTAGGGATGCTTTTCATTATTCTTCACGAAAACCAATGAGAAGATACTTTGTTTTAGGGTTCCCCAGAGCTCTTCTCTCTCTCAGTCAAGAGAAGAACTCTGGGTTCGAGATTGGCCCTAACCTGCAAAATGTTTACTTCAGTGACTCTTAACTCTGTCAATCACCACCCCCTCCTTCCCCTTGGGGCCATATCCAGCTTTGTCTGCTGACTGGGAAATACACAAACCACAGTAAATGGCATTTCCCATCAAACGGAACAGTGGAAATTTCCTTACCATTTGCTAAATTTTCCAGTTTCCAGTCTCTTATCAGCCGAAAACAATTGCAAATGGTATTAAGCGCTCTCTCGTTGGGCTGGTTTGTTACCATTACTTACCGGTCGTCCCAACCGGTTTATTCGGACAAATGGTAAGCACCCTTAATCTCCTCGAAACTAAAAGTCCAAACATGTTTCTCCCCTAACCATTTTCTCGTCTGCAGCTTGGAGATTCTACGGAATCTTTACTAGACATTTACCACAACATGTATAAGATAACATTAATGTATTAAGTAATATTTACTGTAATGCTAATCATCAACGTTTATTTGACTGAAATCCCACACAAGTACGCATTGCGGACCTATTTTTTAACTTGCAAATCTACAGAAACTGGCACCGTCACACAACGTGTCAACAAATCGTAGTTAAAAGAGACGTTACCTCAAATTGCTAATGTTAAATCGTAAATCTACAGGATAATACTGGACTTTGTCATTATATTATATCTGTCTGTGAAACTTCAGTTGTTGGTAGCAATAAACAGGAGTTAAAAGTAATGAAATAATTCAAGTATAAATTTTCTTCCGACAGTTGCAGACTGCGTCGCGCATAATTGCAGACAGTTCTTTCCGAGAAGTGGAATTTTGTACGATTGTTCCTTATTCATCCAAGAATTTATTGCATATGCAAACAGAAAGGGAGTTTTTATGCACTAAAATAAATAACCAGCAGCCTGTGGTTTAAAGTTAGGTCTTAAGATTTAATCTCCTCCTCCGAATCTCCAAAACTAAGAACTATGACTAATCCAGAAATATCTAGACATAAATTGTCAGTTTTGCTCTGTAA
>NC_090878.1:11750310-11760310 GCF_036669935.1 Montipora foliosa | reverse complement strand
CAACAATAAAAACCATTTTAACTAATAGGCCATTTCCGAGTTCATGTCTGCCTCCTCTTTAAAGCGAGTCTAAGTGCGAAGTTTTTCTTATAATTAGTTTTCTTTCATATGTAAAGTAGAACCAATTACCATCACAAAAACTTCGCACTTAGACTCGCTTTGGAGAGGAGGCAGACATGAACTCGGAAATGGCCTATTCTATAAGCCACAAAAGTCGATCCATGATATTCAAGTAAGGGCGCCAAAGCGAATGAAAAAGGCTTCTTCGTTTCGAACACGAGGTCATTGGCTCAAACGGTAGATGCTTCATATATGCAACCTTAAAAGAGAATCCGCTGGATTATTGCAGAAACAAGCAAGAACAGTCGCACGAAGATCGCACAAATAACTTCCCCGATTCAGATTATATTCCATGGATCCAAATTCAGTCGGATATATTGACGACAACAGACATTATGAAAAGCTCGCTCATGAAAATGGAACCCGCTTTAAATGTTTGATTTGTCATCGAATGCTGTCGAGGAAACATTGACACTTACGTTCTGACCATGGGGTTGTCACTGCCTATAGCGGTGTCTGCGCCTGGAGTATGCAGATTTCAAAGCACTGAACCAATCAAATCTGCGGTTGCAAAGCTGCTGTCAATGTGTTCGAACCCAGAGGCAGAGGTAGAAGGTAAATATTAAGTGAAGCTATGATTTTAGCAGTTATGAGCGCAATTTTTGCAATTGCGTAGAGACGCCTGAAAATTTCAGGACTTCAACGGGGTTTGAACCCGTGACCTCGCGATTCCGGTGCGACGCTCTAACCAACTGAGCTATGAAACCACTGACGTTGGGAGCTGGTCATTTGTGGGTTCTAATGGTCCCGTGAGGAATGAATCAATGATGAAATGAATCATATATAAACTGCGGATATGAAATCAAGTGAAGCTATGATCTTCGCAGTTATGAGCGCTCATAACTGCGAAGATCATAGCTTCACTTGATTTCATATCCGCAGTTCATATATGATTCATTTCATATACCATTTCGTCATTGATTCATTCCTCACGGGACCATTAGAACCCACAAATGACCAGCTCCCAACGTCAGTGGCTTCATAGCTCAGTTAGTTAGAGCGTCGCACCGGAATCGCGAGGTCACGGGTTCAAACCCCGTTGAAGTCCTGAAATTTTCAGGCTTCTCTACGCAATTGCAAAAATTGCGCTCATAACTGCGAAGATCATAGCTTCACTTGATTTCATATCCGCAGTTCATATATGATTCATTTCATATACCATTTCATCAAGGTAAATATTATTATCATGACTTGGGACAGTGTATAATTTGGGAATGCATTTAACAAGAGTCCCGAAGGTGTATTTCCTTTACAGGCTCTCTATTTTAACCCAATTATTGGTAGGTGTGTTGTGTTGACATGGAACTTAAAATTTTCTTCCCATGATTTTCATATTGGTCTCTTCATTTAAATATTTAATTGGTTAGAGAGTATTAAGACCATTAATTATTTTTTTTGTTGTTTAAGAACTTAATGTGACATTCCAGTGTGTAGATAATAAACTTGTCTAAGTTAGAAGTACAGAATGTGAATGAAGTCATGGTAAATTTCTTATTGAAGTCCATCCATCCTTTGTACCTCTTTGCCTTGGAATTCTCAATAATTCCCAATATTTCCCAGTGGTCTATTATTGACCATTCTCAAAACATCTTAAAAAATCCCCTTGTTGTCTACTGCTGTCTTGGAATTGTTGGGAATTCCTAGGAATTCCCAGTAATTCCCAGCAGTATGATTATCCAATCTCAGAAATTCTCAAAAATTCCCAGATTGTGAAGTCTTCCTAATTTGCATGACTTGGAATTGTTGGGAATTCCTAGGAATTCCAAGTTTTTTGGGAATTCATTTCGCAAGGGTGCAGCCCGAGACCAGTGGTAAAATGCAGACTGAGGTTATAATTTAATTGTTGAAAAAGCCCAAAACCATTAGGAATGCTAACAGTTAAGCCTAAATATTGTTTTAGGCCTAAGGTTAGCATTTCTAAGTGGTTTGGGCTTTTTCAACAGTTGCGTTATAACCTCAGTCTGCATTTTACCCCTCAGGTCTGCAGTCTGCGTTTTACACTGACCGATTTTCTATCAATTATAATAATTGATTTTTATTCCACTTGGTGTGGGAGAAGATATAGTCAAATGCAGTTGAAAGAAATTGAATTGGCAAATGTAGAATGCCATGGAGCTTTTATTTATTGATTGATTTATTCATTTATTTACGTACTCTTTTGTTTCTGATAAGCCGTCTTTCTCAGTTTATTCAAAATGTCACTCCCTTCACCAAATTAATTTCCTTTATTGGGTATTAGAAAGGAAGAAAGTTGCTTTCCATTTAAGAGTGGTTGAATCACATTTCTTTTATTTCATTCCATTGGCAAAGTTCATTCATTTCTGATTTCTTGTCTTCGCTGCATTTGAAATCTTTCAGTGCCATCAAAAGCTCCCAGCAATTTTAAAGTGACTGCTAACACATCTACGGTTATCATAGCGTCCTGGCAGCATCCTTCATCCGACTCCACACATGGAATCATCAGAGGATTTAAGATATTCTTCAGGAAAAAAGGCGCTGATGACACAGAAACCATTTTTGTTTACAACGTTTCGATGCACACAATACCTGTCACCGGATTGGCTAAATTTACAGAATATGAATTTCACATGTTGGCCTTTACCTCCGCTGGAGATGGAATTAACAGTTCGGTTGAATTCGCAAGAACAAAGGAAGATGGTAAGTGATATTGTTTAATTTAACTTTTGTAACAATAGGCTCCCTTGAAGTTAGGTAAGTCAGCCTGTCACCCATTAAAGTTTAAGTGTTTCAAACGTATAGGTAAAAAACGAAAGTCTTTGTTTTAATACTACAGATTATATCGTATTTAGTTTTTTTTTCATGGCTTATTACATTACATCGCATGTGCACCTGTTTCGTGTACTTGTATCTACCACTGGAATGTTTCAGTCATCACTTTTCCCCTAAACTAATTTGGCTACAAAAGAAAACCATTTTATGGAAAGTATGAACACATATATATATATATATATATTTGAGCTGCAGAATAGAATGAAAATGAAATGTGGAAAGATCATTACGGTTGGTTAAGCAATGAAAAGGAAGCCTAAATATCGAGGCTTGAATGGGATTTGAATCCATGG
Source organism: Montipora foliosa (assembly GCF_036669935.1). Taxonomy (NCBI): domain Eukaryota; kingdom Metazoa; phylum Cnidaria; class Anthozoa; order Scleractinia; family Acroporidae; genus Montipora; species Montipora foliosa. The sequence continues at coordinate 11,757,107 of NC_090878.1, read as the reverse complement.
CCTTGCGATTGCACTGCCTGTGCTCTACCAACTGAGTTATCAAGCCAAATAAGAGCTGGTCACTTGTAAGTAGAAGCCTGAAATAAATCCATGTTCAGTGAACTTGATTCAAACCCATGACCATGTGATTGCACTGCACTTGCTCTACCAACTGAGTTATCAAATTGAAGGCAACTGGGTGCTGGTCACTTGTAAGTACTGTAGAAGCTTGAAATAAATCCATGCTCAGTGAACTGGATTCGAACCCATGGTCATGCGATTGCACTGCACTTGCTCTACCAACTGAGCTATCAAGCAAACTAGGAGGTGGTCACTTGTAAGTAGAAGCTTGAAATAAATCCATGCTCAGTGAACAGCATTGGAACCCATGACCATCTGCACTTGCTCTACCAACTAAGTTATCAATCCAACTGGGAGCTTAGATAATTTGCAAGTTCAAGTTTATCCCGTCCGTGATGATTTTTTGGAAAGATCATCCAAGAGTTGAGTAACCCATTCTCAACCTATGAATTAACGATAATCGTTAATTCGTAATCAATTTTTCTCTGAATTTACCATTACACGTATCGTTAATTTAGAAGACTGAAAACTTGATGTGGATTATGGGAAATGGACATACATTTTTTGAAAGATAACCCAAGTGTATGGACATAGGACTCGAACCTGGGAATGTTAACTTGATTAATTTAACCTGTCACCTAACCCCTTGACCACGACACCTCTAGCTGCCCAGGGACAATATTTTAAACACTATTTGTTAATAATTGCTGTATTATCACACGGCAACAAACAATATTAAACACTGCAAATGGTCGGTTACCAAGCTAAACATTTGAAAATCAAAGCTTATGCCTAATTAATCTAGCTTAGGCCTATAATTACTCAGGAATGATATTCTATGGGAGACTTGAAGAAAACTTTTTTTTTTGAAAACGCGGTGTCTTGATCTTCAGTGGTGAAATGGAACGAAGTGTGACTTATAGAGTTGAAAGTCCGGGACCAAATCCAATCCACTGCTACCACAAGTCCTGGGGCACAGTGTCCTAAATTAACTATAATAGTAAATTCAAAGCAAATTTGGAATTAACGATAATCGTTAATTTGGAGAAGAGATCGTATCGTTAAGTTACGTCACCTTAAACACCTTAAACGGTTGCAAAGGAAAGATCTAGGCTGGAAGAGAACGAGGAAAAATCTAGACTTGAAGACAACGATGAAAGAGGGGAAAAAACATGAAAAGAAAAAAAAAACCATGAAGGGCTCGATTTTGCCAAAATTTGTATTTAAGCATTTTACCACGAGTGTCAAATTTTTCTTTTTTTTTCCCCAACATTTCTTTGCGTGCAAGTTCTGTTTACATGTATCATTGCCTACTTTATGCATCATTGTTGCTGATGGGGCTTTTTGTGTTTTAGTATGTACACATCATTGCACACTGTTAAACAATGACTCCTGTCAATCTCTTTTCCCTCTCCTTACAAAGACCATTGTAGTTAATATATCAAGATGTTTATGAAACTCTACAGTACACATGTTCTTTGTTTTTTTCTTGTTTTCTGTTTTGGCCCTGACCATGCACAAACCACACCCTTCTTCTAAAAGACAACCAATCAGGAGTTTTGGTTAATTTATACAAAACTCAAACTTGAACCGAGGACAAGATATTGTGCGTGGTCACAGTCAGGTTAGCTTGAAGTATGACTGCACTGTTCTCGCTTTTCAAGTTTTTGGGGTTTCATAACCATCTATATGAACTATGAAAAAGCATTCCCTGCTAGTAGTGAGTCAAGTGACTTAACAGAGGAAATATTTTAAAACCTCTTAGATTTGGGAGCTATGTAACCACCCATTGTCAGGCTACTCTCTAACCTGTAAACGAGGTTCGGCAAACGAGGTTCGGCAATTGCTTTTGAGGCACCCAAACTTTTCGTATTGACTGATCACGACTGCCAGGGTTAGGGTGTTTTGATCAACTAAGCCTATAACTGATGTCCTTACATTATCTTTAATAACGGCAGAAAGACAAGTTAAGAAGCGTGAAAAAACTCAATGTGTTACTACCAAGAGTGTGAACGTTTACATCAATAGCTTATCTGCCCTCAGGCTCTGGCAAATCTCTTTTCTTGACACTTAAAGCTGGCCAATTGCAAGAAGTACAACCTGATCTGTTTCACAACAGCTACTTCTCACAGTCTCAAGATATGTTTTTTCATCCATCACTTTCCAATTCACACAGGACCAGATTGCCAACACATACAAACAAGATAACTGTGCAACCTAATTAAAGCTGCGTATGTTTTCCTAAAAGTTTCCAAGTTAGCCGGCACGCAGGTGGTTGGATGGTCGAAAAACCGGAATTCGTAATGAGGTCGCCATCTTGGATTCGCGCGGCTAGGTCTGGGCCGGGTTGAGGGTCGACAAAGCGAGCGAGGGGAGGGGGGCGAGGCAATTTCGAGTCCTGATTTACCATAAGCATGTAAATACATTGGACGGGCCAAATTATTAGTTCTATAAATGTTTAAATTTCCGCATAATCCGGTGTAATTTCTGCTTAATCAACGCATGTTTACGCATAATATGGTAAAAATTTTCCGCATAATCTTTAATTTTTTTCCGCATCCTATCAGAAGCCCTGATTTGATTATTATACCAATGCAGTGCTTATCCATAGTCAATCCATCGAAGGGCAAATGGTTGTTTGGATGATTTGCCACTTGATTAGACTAAGTGCTTTTAGAATTATTTTTTTTCAACTTCAGCACATACATTGTAAATGTATATAGATTTGATATTTTTAGTGTGCAACTATTCTAATTGCATGATTGTATCTCTTTCTTTTACCTCTTGACTTGGCTATGCTCAAGCTCCATCCAAGCCTCCCAGTGGATTTATGGTGACTGCGAGCTCTTCTACAAGTGTCACAGCATCTTGGCAGCTGCCACCCGAAGACTCCAGAAATGGAATCATTACAGGATTCAAATTGTTCTATAGACAAAAACACCCTGACAACCAACCTAAACTTCTTAACATTTCCAATGCTTCCATTCGAGCAGAAACTGTCAGGGAGTTGATGAAATTTACAGAATATGAATTTCAGTTGTTGGCCTACACCTCGGTTGGCGATGGACCGAATTGTTCTGTTCAGTTTGTAAAAACAATGGAAGATGGTAAGTGGTGTCATTAATGATTTTTGTGCATTTTTCCTTCACTTAATGCCCCAACCCTTTAGTATCGCAAATCTCATCCTTTTTTGCAGTGCAACTTGATTAGACTAAGTGCTTTTAGAATTATTTTTTTTCAACTTCAGCACATACATTGTAAATGTATATAGATTTGATATTTTTAGTGTGCAACTATTCTAATTGCATGATTGTATCTCTTTCTTTTACCTCTTGACTTGGCTATGCTCAAGCTCCATCCAAGCCTCCCAGTGGATTTATGGTGACTGCGAGCTCTTCTACAAGTGTCACAGCATCTTGGCAGCTGCCACCCGAAGACTCCAGAAATGGAATAATCCGAGGATTTAAGTTGTTTATTAATAGGAAAGGGTCAGGTGACAAACCAGATGTTCAATTTATTGATGTTTCCAACGCTTCACTTTACACAAAGACTGTTACTGGATTGCAAGGATCCACGGAATATGAATTGCAGGTGTTGGCCTACACTTCTGCTGGTGATGGACCACAGAGTTCTGTTCAGGTTGTAAAAACTAAGCGATCTGGTAAGTGATTGTTTTTTGTATAAAGTATCAAGAATTATGTTATCTATTTTGGGCTGTCTTGAAATCTCTTTACCATTGCGAGAAAGCATGTGGTAACAAGCTAAAAATCTAATACACACGTACTGAGGTCCTCCTATGTGTAGCAGTGAGATACTGGACAATAATATTATAGAAATGAAAGATGGAAACAGACCTGAACACTCTGAGTCAGGTATTTCTGTGGTATTTTCCATCTTGCAATAATATACCAGTACTTACATTTTAGTAATTGGAATTTGGGAATTGCATTACTATGTCTTTCAAGAAGATGCAATTTTGCTTAAAATTATCCTGAGGTCAATCATACTTTTTAGGACAGTTTGTGGACTATTTACAGTTTGTGGACTGTGCAAAAAGAATGCAAACGAATTTCGTCGAATTTCGGCTAGTGTTCTCTCGAAATTTCGGTGGGAAAGGTGTGATTTTTCGCCCGAAATTTCTTCGAAATTTCGCTGAGCCACACGAAAATTCGAACGCAGGACGAAAATTCGCAAATCTAACAACGAAATTTCGTTTGGAGTTCGTACGTACGAAAACGAAAATTCGCAAATCTAACAACGAAATTTCGGTTGGAGTTCGTACGTACTGAAACGAAAATTCGCAAATCTACAACGAAATTTCGGTTGGAGTTCGTACGCACTGAAACGAAAATTGAAGAACTTAACATTTCACAGTGTAACAGCGCCTTTAATCGAAATATCGTAATCCTAAAGCCGCGGCCACACCAGCGATTTCTGCTCTCGCCGGTGATGCAATTTTTTCTAATTTGGTCGCGTCGCTAGCGCGCGATGAAAAGGCCGTTGGCAAAACCAGGATCGGATCGGACCGGACCGGACCGGACCGGACCGGATCGGATCGGATCGGACCGGATCGGATCGGATCGGATCGGATCGGATCGGATCGGACCGGACCGGATCGGATCGGATCGGATCGGATCGACAAAACCCGGACTGGTTCAATATCAAAATTCCTGCCAATAGACACATGAAATCCCTGTGTCACCAGTTAAGGTTACTTCCCACCTTCACGGGTGTCCTTCCGGAAAAAAGTTCGTACTCGCGTTAGTTTCAATAAAATCATAACAAACTATACATCAGAAGAAAGCTTAGCAAATGTAGTTTACGATTATACTGCTTTAACGAGTTTTTCTTTTGGTAAGTGTTAGAATTGGCGTCGGTAAGACGTGAAACCGCCGAGGGTTCTTCCGTTAAATTTATCGGGTATCGGATGCCGCTTCACGAGCAAAATGACTTCACAGTGTTGTTATTCACAAGCCATCAATCAAGAAAAGCTTGTCAGGAGATTCCGATATTTAGAATAATTTCTCATGGCGTCCATTTACACAACATACCTCGCATATTTTTGGCTACTCCAACCTTAGATGCGGATATCTAAACAACCAATCAGAATATCGAAAACGCCTGAGACAATTTCGTTGATTGATGGCTTGTGAATAATGGCTTGATGGCTTCGTTGATTGATGGCTCGTGAAGCGGCATCCGATACCCGATAAATTAATTAGAAGAACTCTCGATGGTCTCACGTCTTACCGGTTCCTGACAATAAAAGGAAAACGCGGTTACACTATATTTGTTGGCGTAAACTACGTTTATTAAGACTAAAAATCAAATAAGTATGCAGGGCTGGTTTTACGGCTGTTAGGATATATAGTGTTTGCTTGACCAATTTTCGTCAGGCACGGCCTGACTCCTTCAGGGAGTTAAATCATAACTCGTACATAACTCCCTGAAGAAGTCGGGCCGTACCTGACGAAATATTGGTCAAACAAAAACTATATAACCTCACAGCCGTACAACCAGCCTTGCATAATTATTTTGTTTTTAGTCTAAATATTATTTGCTGGTCAGATCTCCCAAGATCCGGCACTTGTACTTTGTTCAGATGGCCCTTGCATACACAAACTGTCCACATTTATTAAGCTTTCTTCTGATGTATAGTTTGCTATGATTTTATTGAAACGCAAGTACGAACTTTTTCGGGAAGGACACCCGTGAAGGTGGGAAGTAACCTTAACTGGTGACCCAGGCATTTCGTGTCTATTGGCAGGAATTTTGATATTGAACCAGTCCGGGTTTTGTCGATCCGATCCGATCCGATCCGGTCCGATCCGATCCGGTCCGGTCGGGTCCGATCCGATCCGATCCGGGTTTTGCCAACCGCCCGATGAAAATCGCAATTGTAGCCACTCTTGAACTGGCAACGCGACAGCAGAAAAAGCCGTTGAAAAAAATCGCGAGAAATTGATTAAGTTGAATTTCTCGCGATTTTTTCAGGTGTCGCGTCGGCAGACTTCAAGGGTGGTTACACTTGCGATTAATTTTCATCGCGCGCTGGTAACGCGACAAACTTTGAAGCAAATCGCATGACCGTCGCGAGCAAAAAATTGCACACGTAGCCGCGGCCTAAACCGAAATTTTGTAAAGTCTTGGTTAGTGTTTCCCCTTTTAATGAATGAATGGAATCAACAACTGTATTTCTTCTCTCAACCTTGAGTGTAAACACAACCTGAATGAAACTGTAGACAAGCATTACAAGCGATTTCGTTTCCTTTATTCAATTGATACTTTGTCAATAAAAAGACATAAGATTTTTGGTACGCCCGATGCATCAATCTGGAGACTCCAAGAATACACCCATAGACAATTTAACATACCAAACCTACAATAGCAATTCTTCTTGGTTTTCACGTCACGCAAGTACCCCGCAAAGAAAAAATAAAATCGCTTACCATTCAATAAATTAAGTCAAGAAATTGAGATGTTGTAGGAGGGTAATAAATCATGAGCGTGTCAAAGTTTTAGGGCTGTGCGATGATCCAAACTCGAGTTATTTGGCAATAGACACTTCTCATGACATATTGGTTACTCAGAACTCGAAAACACATGGGCAATCGACACTTTCGTGACATAATTCTTAGAAGCAATCCAGATGTCATGCAACCTCGTTCCCAGGGTCTTCTCGGCTTTCAATATGGCGGCGGGTCTTGAGAAGACCCTGGCACACAGTGAACTAAAAA
>NC_090878.1:11742810-11745310 GCF_036669935.1 Montipora foliosa | reverse complement strand
CTTACTGCAAATAATCAAGTGTTTCTGATACCTTCATCATATTTTATCAAAAATTAATGAATCACTATCATCTGGTTTGTTTCCTATGCCCTTGAAGAAAGGAGTTATCAGACCATCCATAAAAAAGCAAACAGCATACCATGAATTATTTCCTAGCTACCGTCTGATTACTAACATTGCATTTCTGTCGAAAACATTGGAAGGTGTAGTGGCCACTCAAACAATAAACTATCTTATTACACATAACATGAGAATTTTATTCCATAAAGCTCATTTGTACAAATCTATACGCTTTATTTTCACATGTGAAAAAGGCCTATACAGCCAATCAGAATGGCGTACAGCTATTTCACATGTGCAAGTATAACCAATCAAAGATAGCGTAAAGGCGTTTCCATGCCAATCACTCGTGCAAATCGTGCAAATCGTACTTTGTTATTACATTAAATTAAATTTGCATTTGGTTCTATTGTTAGTGAGTATTTGTTTCTAATTCGCGTTCAGAAAACTATTTTAATGAAAATTCTCATGTTATGTGTAATAAACAGTTTACGACATAGAAAGTGCTTTGTACGGGGTTTAATTCACTCGTTGTTTGTGTCAAAAATCCTGACTCGCTCGTTCCTCGCACGTTCGGGTTTTTGACACAAACAACTCGTGCATAAAACCCCGTACGCCACACTTTCTATGACGTAAACTATATTTATCGGCAACCATTTGATGGCCAAGTTGCAGTCGGCGTATAGGCGCTTTCATAGTACTGAGACCGCGCTATTACGCGTGTTGAATGACATCCTAAGTGCTATTGACAATAAACAGGAGGTGGGTTTGGTTATGCTAGATATGTCGGCCGCTTTCGACACTATCGACCATGAACTTCTGCTCCAAAGGCCCGTCCAAAGGCTACAACATCAACATGGTATATGCGGAACAGTTTTGAATTGGTTCAGATCGTATCTTTCAAACAGAACACAATTGGTTAGAATTCAGGAAGTTGATTTGTCTTATAAAATTCTGCTATATGGAGTCCCGCAAGGATCGGTACTAGGCCCTCTTCTCTTCACATTGTTCTTTGCACCTTTGGAAGATGTGATTCATGCACACGAACTAGATGCAATGATGTGTGCGGATGACACACAACTTTATATTACTATTGGTTCATCTGATCAGCGCCCTATTGCCTTATCCATGCTGGAGTTGTGCATTAATGACATAATGATCTCGTGCACTAGTAGCGGCCTCACGTGTAACCCGGATAAAACTGAAATTGTCCACTTTACAGAGTTTACATCTCGATTTTCCAATTTACAAGATATTCTGGTCATTAACATCAGTGGATGCACCATCTGGACCAAGAAAGTTGTGTTAGACTTGTGCACGCTTTTGTAACGTCTTAATTAGACTCGTGTAATGGTGTTCTCACAGCTAGGGCTGCCAGATAAAGAGAAAACAAATTACAGCACGTGCAAAATTATGGAAAGCCATAACTTACTTATGTGGTCATTCGTAATTTAAGTGATGTGGTTTCATGATTATGTGATGTGGTTTTAGGATTATGTGATGTGGTTTCATGATTATGTGATGCGGTTTTGTCATTAGGTGATGGGGGTTTCACCATTATGTGACGTGATTTCACTATTATGTGATGTGGTTTCATCGTATGTGATCCGGTTTCATCATAATTTCATTTCTTCGTTGCGTGTTGTGGTGTGTTCGCTATGTGATACGGTTTTGTCGTGGGCTACGTCCAAATACCCGGCAGCCGGGTACGGTTTTCAAAATACTAGGTACCTGAGTCTGAAATTCGGATATAATTTTTCCGAAATTTCTCAATGATTTCTTCAAAGAGGATAAGAAATTTGTTTACAAACCTCAAGCGATTCCAAATGCCCTGGCTTTGAAATAGAAGCAGCTTTCGATCTTGGGGATACAGTGAAGTCGCATTGTTGATTCACTGTTGATTTTGAATACTCGTGACGCACTGAAGCAGCTTTCTAATAAGACTCTAATAATATCCTTGGAAAACATCAATGAAACTGCCCCGGAGCATTTGGTGTTTGTTCGGAAATACCAAGCGATTCGAAATAAAGGTCTTCCGATTTAGGAAACGAATTCTCCAAGCTGAAACAAAATTTAATCGATCACTGTAAATTCGTGACTCATAGGTACGGCTTTCAAAATACTAAGTACCAGGCAGACTGAAATTCGCCCTGTCTTTTTACGAAAATCTTCCATCTTTTGTGCTTAGAGTAATCAATATCCATGCAGGAATAAAGAGAGTCTGTAGTCTTACTGGATGTATTTGCAATCGAATAAATAGTTATTCTCAGTTTCAATAGCGCTTTTATCCCATCGGCCTCTTTATGTTTCACAACGTTGCATGACAAGTGGTTTTACCCAAATTTTTTGGGTAAATCTTCCCTACAAGAATGATGACATTAAGCCAAACAAACGTGGTTGTGTCAAGGCATATCATAATATGAAACGAGGTTGATGTAAT
>NC_090878.1:11720310-11737810 GCF_036669935.1 Montipora foliosa | reverse complement strand
GATACCGGAATGACTTTCGTTCCAGAATGTAGTTCGTACTGCATTCACATGGCAAAATCGACCGTAGGCTTTCTCTCATGCATGGTTTTTTACACCAGATCGAAAACAAAGATGGTGCAAGTTTCGCGGGACATGTTATTGTGCCTATTAATGGCCACATATGCAAGTTTAACTAACAACTTGACCATTGGGCTGCTTCTTTGGGCTAAACAGAAAAGACGAACAGGTCTTTTCACTCTGAGTTCAAATTGTAGCCTCGCTAATGTCTTCGTGTCGTCCCATTTCCAGCGAATATTCGTTTCTTTCTTACCCAGTATTTTCCTCACCATCTGCCATCTTGAAAACGATACGCATGCGCCACTCACCCCAGACTACACGGTTCATCTCGGAACGGAGTTCGTTTTCAGTTTACATGCTACTAGAATGAACTGTCCTGCCAGAACGAGAATTTCATTCGGATTGAAAACCGGGATGAACCCATTCCGGAATGACTGGTACGGGGACGAAATTTCGTCTCTCTATCATGTGAACAGATACAGAGGAATATATGGACATGGAATGAACTCAACTTTTAAAATGAAATTAAAATTTTCGCGGCTTTAAGACTGCCATTCAAACTTGTTCTTGAATCGGTGGATTCAATTGCATGTGGAATTTTTTTTTAATGCACAAAGCTAAAAATAGTACCTGGAAGAGAACAGAGCTCATTAGCGTTTACACAAACCCGTTTTCATTTGTAACCGCAACGTTTTTAATGCTTTTACGTATTCTCTTTACACGACATCGATCGAGACTGCAACAAAACGCTGCCAAAACTGGAGCGTTTTCAAAATGATACGGTTTCATCTATCATGTAAACTGCAAAACCGCATCAAGTTTGAATGAGGTCACTATTTTGGGCTCAAAAAATTTTCGTTGTTTGATTTTAAATTGTGAATCTTGCACGTAGTGCAGCTTACTCTTTTCTGGTTTGATTTCGCCTTTTCAATTTTCATGCATTTTGCTGTCCTTATATTGAGAAGCTTATCATAACGATAGGCAGAGCCTTTTCGAATTGGTAACTTTTTCGCAGCCGCTGGTATGCTCTGGCAAAGTAATAAAGAAAAAAACGAAGCGACGTTTCGGGATTCAACCTTCAAGAATTCATGTCTGGTGGGACAACTGAATTTTGTGGAACTTATTGTCTCCCTTTCGTCTGTGATGAGTTCGGCAAAACATTTAATATAAAGTTCCTTTCCTATTTTCTCCTGTCTCTAAATTCTCGAGTCCATTCCATTCGTAATTACTGATGGCGTAACCATTTCTGGTCAGGGATCATTTGGCGGTCCAGTTTGAGGATCATTTCTGGTCCGGGAATCATTTGCTGTCCAATTTGGGGATCATTTCCGTGACGCGATCATTTGCGGGCCTGTACAGGGCTTTAAATTCAATCTGGTTAACTTATTTCCATGTTTATTGAAGCGTGAAGAGGTGGTTTTCGTATTTAATACAATTAATGAAACTAAATAAGAAAACTAACCTAAAAGGGTGAGCGTCCCAAGACTTTCACCAGTGATTGTAGCTCCCACGAGTCTCCTGTAACCCAGTGGTAAAGAATCCGAAGTTGTAATCGGAAGGTCGTAGGTTTGACTCTTAAAAACGAGCACTCAGATTTTTTCCGAGTATGACCGAGACACCATCGAAATCATGGATCATGACATGGCTCCTACGAGTCTCTTATAGCTCAGTGCTTGAGCATCCGAAATACTGTGGTCATCGGAAGGCTGTCGTAGGTTAAAAACCTGCGAAGGAGCTCTCGGATTCTTTCCGAGTATCACTGAGTTACCATCGGAAATATCCTCTCTTCATTTCATTCACCGGGATTAACATTTGTCATCCACTTCATTTATATAGCAAGAAATCAATGCACGCTGCAGACAATTTCAGTCCTTGCAGTATAGAGGGACAGTTGTCATTGGAACCTACGATCATGGACAAATTCCTTTGGAGCACTCATTCCAGTACACATTTTTGGGACTTCACTGAGGCGCTCTCCCACTCCCCTCCCCACCCAATCAATGTTGGGCATAAACTGGTCCACTCTCAGTTCTGCACACTGTTTTCACTTCATTTCCCTCAAGTGACATTGAATGGGGGAAAGAGGATTGCAAAAGAGTCCAGAATATGCGATAAGTGAGTTGAAAGATAAAATGCTGAATTGTTCCGAAGAATTTGTCCATGATTGTTGTTTAATGGCGTAGCTTCCACTAGTTTCCTATAGCTCAGGGGTAGAGCATCAAAATAACTAGTAATCGGAATGTCGTAGGTTCGACTCCTGCAAATGGGCACTGAGATTTTGTCAGAGTACCCCTGAGTCAACATCGAAAAATAAGTCTCTTCAATTCATTAACCCGGGGGTTAACATGAAACATCTAGTTCTGTACAATTGCAAATGTACTCCATTTCGACACTTCAGTCCTAGCAGTAAAGAGACTGAGATAATTGTCACATGAGCATAACTGGGCTAATATCTCAAAGACATTTTGCCCTGAAATGCTCATTTTTGGCGAGTAGGCCTTTTGGATGTTGTCCTTTCATAATAGTGTTTTCACGTGACGCCACAGCAGCCACATTGATGTCGCTAAAGAAAGGGATGGCAGCCATGTTGATGTCTCTGACTAATTCTCCGGAAATTGCGCTGTGTTATCATGCAAATGTTTTCTTTTATTTCGGTAGAAAAACAAGGTTACTGATCACGTGAGTGAAAATACTCTATACCTCAAAAATGGCATAATTTCACAAATTTAGTTTTTTCATGACATCACACTTTAGAACTCTAAGAGGTAGCATTAGGAAAGATGTGGGTTTGTTCAAATGATGATCTGTGACCCAAATCTCATTTAAGCCTCAATGGATTGGTCTCGCGTAGTCTCAGAGTTGCATAAACAAAACAAAAAGATAGCAAGAAAGGCTTTTGTGAAAGCTCTATTTTGTAAAGCACTCGTAGCCAACTATTAGGGATAAGCCCCATTCCTTCTGCGACCTAAAATAAAATTTGTTGTGACGTTGCGTGAGTCCCATAACTTACTGAAACCTCGTTCCACATCTGGATAGCTGTAATTGATGTTGTTCCTTTGGGTTGTTTTTTTTTAGGACAGCAAAGGATATTAAACCACTGAATTCCTGCGAAATTCCTCCAGCTAGAATAGAAAAATTGGAAGAGGTGGGTCAAGGAGCATTTGGGAAAGTGCACAAAGCCAAATTGATTGACGGATTGGAGTTCTTTAACAAGAATACCAAAGACTGGTGTGAGAAAAATTTCAAGTACAAGATCGTTGCTGTTAAAGAATTACATGGTGGGTATGAAAGTGTCTATTCCTTGTATGGATCACACACCGAAGTAATTACCTTGCATTTGTATCCCGGGAGTCAATTAAGGTAAATAAGTATGCAATGCAAGCATCAACTATTAGCTTCGACTTCAACTGCATTGTATTATTATTTTCGATGTTTGTTTTAGAGAACTGCCCAACAATAGTTGAATACCTCTTCATATAGTTTGTTGGCTGTTTGGGTATGGCTAGCCTTTACATCGAATAGCGCTTTGCAGTCTGGAAAAATTTTAGTCATCTACATGTAGTCAGGTGTCAAATATTTATGCCTTGGACATTGTGATACAGTAGCTTTTTGCTTTGCACAAGACACACCTCTCATTCAGAAGCATGATGCCATTAATGGTACTTCGTAATGTGTTAAAAGGAGTTCCCTTAGGCCTAAGAACTTCAATTCATGTATCGCTCTTTGGTTGGAGTTTTGGATGACGTCATGGTAAGAGGGTCACTTTGTGACTCCTATACCAAGTAACGTGAATCTCATTATATAGCGGTATGTCGATGAGTGTGATTGCACTTATGTCATGACACTGCATACAGCAGCAAGCGACTCTCAAGGGTGAACCGGTTAAGGGCGATTAAAGGACTAGTTTACGGGCTTGACTTCGAAAGTGTTGTTGATGTAGGGATAAGGGACACTTGATTTATTCCCTTGACTCAATAAGCTGTAAACTCAAGTGAAGCTATGATCCTCGCAGTTATGAACGCGATTTTTGCAATTGTAGTTGAAGTCCTGAATTTTTCAGGCTTTACGCTTGATTTCATATCCGCTGTTCATATATAATCCATTTTGTATATAATTTCATCGTTAAACTGTAAACTGAAATTTTATTTAACAATTATTCCACGAGCGCACATCAAATATGAGATTGTAAATAGGTAACGAGGCGCGAAGTGTCAAGTTGGCGATAACCAGTCTCGTATCCAACAAGTGCGAATGGACTAATTGTTTTATTAAATTTTCATTACATTCTGAACGCTTGGACATTTGGAAATTAAGGCCAATTAGCTTCCAATTAGGTCATATAGTATATGAGCTGATAACCGATACAATATCTGAGGTCGAAGATTTAATAATAAAATATAACCAGGTATAAGATACTGAATTACTTCGGAAATATTCTGTCTGAGTATAAATTATAGCTCCTTGTGATGATAACTTATTGCTGAAAGAAAAACTAATGATACCTCGATTACTTGGGAATTTAAGACGATATTAGATAGATACGTGTGTGACGCGTCACAAATATGTTTTCACAAAATGTTCCCAAATCGTCAAGTATTACCACATAAGACAAGAACATCATTCTAAAAGCTTATTCTACGGTAATTTTGAGAGTGGAAATCAAGTTTACGGCCGACGGTAAATACAAGCACATTGTTGAGGCCACATGGAATATTTAATTACGTTTACACAACAAAAAGATGCTAACCCCACTTTTATATGAAAATCCTTTACTATTGCCATAAAATTTATCCAGATATCTTCACTAGGCTCTTAAGAATTAAGCTCTCTATGTAACTTTTTTTTTCCGTGATTTCAAGTAAAATTCCCTGAATTTCATTCCCTTAGGTGTGGGCCATTTCTGTCTCGCTCGATGGCGGTTTTCGGCATATCACAGTATGATGTCATTTCAACAATCCTTTGTTTATTTCAACCGATTCCAATAAAAACTGGCCAGTGGTTGTCTAATTTCATAAACATCCGATGTGCCAAATTTGTAAGGAAATGGAAGTAACGCAATTTCTCAACAATCTTACCCTGAACGGCTGCAATTTTGCGGCCGCGGTGGAGGGGGGTGTGGGAAATGGATTCAAAAGGAAATTCAGTTTAAATTGTTGATTGGGTGCTCTTAAAAATGACCAAGAAAATTGTCCAAAGAAATGTTTTTGAACAAAATGAGGACCCGGATTTTAAAGCGCTGATTGGCCTTTGAACGACTGAGCCCTGTAGAACATCTATTGCACCAGTAAGGGCCTGTTTACATGGAGATAAAGTGACCCTTCTAGAACCCTTGCCTATTGTATTTTCCGCTTTGGTTTACATGAGAGGTAGGGTCACCCTAGGGGTAGGGCCACCCTATCTGCTTGGTAGGGTAGCCCTAGGAGGGCCAACTTTTTGCCATGTAAACACTTGAGGTAGGATCACCCTTCTAGCAGGGTCAACGTTTGTGGGATCGGATTACTGTCAGATTGCAGCGAAAGTCTGTAATGAGGGTCACCCTTTCTCCATGTAAACAAGCCCTAAAACAAAATGTTCTATTAACTTGCCTGACGCACTCTACAAGCACTTGGACAGAACCATACGATATCACTAGCCTTCACAACCTTTTCTCTGTACACAACCCTCACTTTCAAATATGCAAAAAGTATTTATCTATCGCACGGACCATCCATCCATCCTTCCCCCTCAACTGCTACCTGTACGCCTACAAACATATCAAACTCACTCTCCTAAGCTCCGACTACCCCTAGTTCTTAAAACTGAAACTCCATTGGTTTTTGTTTTCAGTAGGACAAGTTTGACTAGTTAAAGTCGGAAAAGTCCGGAAGTGCAGTGAAAACAGCTCGTCTTAGGCTTAGCGGGTTAAAAAAATGCAAGGATTGTCTCGCCTTTATGACCGGAAATTCCCTCAAAGAGTTATACTATCTAGAGAGATGGTATATAACTCATTCTCATAAATGCCACAGCCAATTAGATTGCCCGTAGTGACAGCAAATGGAAATACTGGGTTGTGCTTTACCGCAAAGACTGCAGTCAGATTACAATAAAATAGATAACCGTTCATCACACTGCACATGAAACACTAAGCAACCTACTTTGAAACTGATTTGTTCAACATTATTTCATAACTTTTTTTCTCAAGAAAACGCCAATGAAGAGGAGAAATTAGAATTTCTGAAGGAGATTGAGCTCATGAAGCTACTGGGGAAGAATCCAAACGTGCTGCGTTTTGTAGGCTGTTGGACAGAGGCCACTCCACAGAAGACACCTATTCGTCTGATTATTGAGTATGTTCCCCATGGAGACTTGCTTCACTGGTTGAGAGCAAAAAGAAGTCAGGTAACTATGTTAGCCAAACATCATTAGTAAGCCAATTCCTATAGATGCATTAAGTATTAAGGGAAAAACAAAGAATATTACAACATTTGAATAGGAAAATTCAAAGGAGTGTTTTGTCCTAAGGCGAGCTTCACTTCCATCTTAAAACTAAACTCATCTGGCCCCAGTTGTTCCAATGGTGGATAGCGCTATCCACTGGATAACTCAATGGGTTTTGCTGGTGTTTATCCGCTGGATAGTGATTTATCCGGTGGATGGCGCTATCCACCTTTTGAACAATCGAGGCCTGGGTGTTAGCCAAAACAAATTCTATGGTTGTGACTTTGTGGGTCAATGAGGACCACAAACCGCTTTTTTATGATAACACTTATTGCTTACTTGTATACACAGATTAAAGGTTCTACCTTGGGAGCTGTCGTTATTACTGAAAGCAAAAAACAGTATGCAGAGACAAAAGAATGCAACACAGCTACACTAGACCAGGTATATGCTTCTTAATTTTGATATGATGTTAAATCCAGGATGCAAACCTGATAGATCTTTATTCTCATTCCTTTGTGCCATTTTTTTTTAAAACTGCAGCAATATCAAATGCCTAAAACCCACAGTAAACATTATTGGATAGCCTTGTAGAAATTATGTGTCTGCAGCTAAAGCTTATAGATACATGTAGCAACAGGCCATATAATTGTGATTCAGGGATGCAGCTAAGTGCCGGCTGCTGGTGAAAATCGCCGCTTGAGAAAAGGGTGATCGCCGGCTGAATCGAGGCTGCATTTTTGCCGTCGATCGAAGCAACTGAGAAGATCGCAAATTATTTTCTACAAAATTTAAAAGTCATTCGATGTATTAACAAAAAAAAAAAGAATTTCTGTTAGTCGACACGGAATTATCACTAGAATTCGATACTGGACATGAAATGAAAGCGTTGTTTAAGTACTTTTCGGCGTGTCTTCTCTTTCCTTGTATTTGCCATCTTGAAGAATGCCGGGTGTTGTGAATGCCAGGTCCCTTTGATGCTCAGAGCACAAACTTAACGGCCACAACCGAACCAGCTTCGACCTGTTATGTTACACCGTGCAACGCCTGCTGGAACTTTTTTGCAGTGCCGTTGCACACAAGTTTCAACTAAAAGTTTCAACGTGTAACAGTGGCTTTCTGCTGCCATTGATAATTTTGTGACTAAGTGACCATGTAATCTGTTGTTTCTCTTACTAGAAGAGTAATAGACATTTAGAGTTATAGAAGGCAAAGTAGAGTGTTAAGGTGATTCCTCAGTATTGCATTGCGCATCCCTACTGCGCACGATTTTTGCGTCATTAGCGCGCGCAAATTAGCGTGTGCACGTACACAGCGAAAGAAATTTCCCTCAAGCTAAGCTCGATAGCGAAATAAATGCTCATTTTCTTTTAAACGAGCATGGTGACCTGTATTTTTTATTGCATAATAATAGTGTGCATATTGTGTCCCTTAATTTAAAAGAAAACTAAAAAAATTTATCGGAAGCAAAAAAAGATCTAGGCGAAAGCATGTTGGAACCCGTTACTCTGTGATGCAAATTATGACCGCAAAAATAACGACTCTACGAACGCTTTACGTCCACGTCGTTTCAAATAGTGTTATGTTTCCACAAATTTTATATAATATTGTTCTATATGCTCGACATTTTCTACCTGCTAAGTTTTTTTCCGAGTATTACTTTTATAAACTACCTATCGAGCTACCGCAAAATGTAACGTGGACCGATGAATAATGCGCCTAAATAGCACGAGTACAAGCATAAATTGGGTAAGATTGGCCCATCATATCTCTTAAGCGAGAATGGTGACCTATCATTTTTATTGTTTTTTTCGAAACAGTGCTTGGTAGAGAACATTCAGGGAAAGTTTTAAAAAAATTCATCGGGAACTTTAATTTCTGAGGAATCACCTTAACATAAATTGATTTGACTATAAAAAAAAATAATAATAATAAACAATGCCAGCCCAAAAAAGGATAATTAACTTGAAGGCTGAGGCTTAAATCAATGTTTGTTAACTCAACTGCCATGAATCTTTTGTTAATTTAACGGAATAAATTTCTCACTTAGGGTGGTGAAGCAGATGGGATTAAAACAGTTGTGTTGTATGAAAACAGCTGCATTTCCACATGTGCCCCAGAACATGAGGAAATCATCGCTTCTGGCAACATTGATTCTGCATCACCCTTGATGTGCTTCCCCTCTACATCGGCAGAAGATCACAAAGAAACAATCACCTCTAGCAGAAATGAATGTGTGATACCCTTGATTGCCATTAGCTGCCCTACCACATCTGGGGAAGGACAGAAAAAAGCCCTCCCTTCTGGCAACGATGAATGCACAATACCCTTTTTAAGCCTCCCTTCAATAAGTGGAGAAGAATATGATGAAACTATTGCTTCTGGCAACAGTAAAAGCACAATACCATTGTCCAGCATCCCTCCTGCTTATGCAGGAGACGATGAAGGAGATCTCATCGGTGATATCAATGATGAAAGTGGGATTCCTTTGCTCAACTGCTCTTCAACATATCCAGCAGGAAATGAAGGAACTGACATCGCTGATGGCAGCAATGCGATACCTTTGGTGGTAGTTTCGTCATCCGCGTCAAACCAGGAAGATGTTCCCACCAAAAATATGGGCGATGAATGTGATGAGGATTGCGAGTCATTTGCTCCACTTGATCTTATAAAACTTGCCTGGCAGATTGCAAGTGGCATGGTAAGCTAATAATGATTGGAATGACATAAGTCAATATTCGCAAACCATCTGGTTGTAATCGCTATAATTGCTCAGCTAGCTTCAGGGTCTAGCCATAGCAGCAATACGATCTCTCTTTGTGACTGGGAATCACGATTACCTAAACTCTATCCAAGTCAGTGTTGTAATATTGTTGTGCGTAGCATTAAGGGAAATCTTCGCATTGCTTAAAAGGTGGTTGATTGGTCCTCTGAGCTTTGTAATGCCTGGCTTGGCATATCAGTACATGTTGTTGCTCTTAGTTTCTTTATGGTGTTCGGTTAGTATCATACTGATGAGATTTTTAGTGGAGTGGAAGTATTGAACTCCTATCCTTGTATAAACAAATTCTTTCGTTTAAAAAGGGCTAATACCTAACGCTAAGTAAGTCTATTTGAAGAAATCAATTATGTTAGGAGTCACTTTCACTGGATGTACAATTGGCGTGATATGATCAAGGAGTCTCTTTGGCCCGCGGTTTCTTGAAATTCTCCAGTTCCCAAGCCACTAGCCAGGACTTTGCATCTCAAATCCATAGGAATACCCATGGTTATTCTTTTTGGTTTACAGACCTATCTTTCCCAGAAGGGCCTAGTCCACAGGGACTTAGCAGCAAGGAACATTCTCGTGGGTCATGGTAAGAGAGTCAAGATTGCTGACTTTGGATTGATGAGGCATTTGTACCATGAGGTGTACAAAGTAGACACTGGGAAGAAACTGCCAGTGAAGTGGATGGCTCCCGAGTCAATTTTTGAGGAGATCTTCACCACGAGGAGCGATGTGTGAGTATTAGGTTTGATAACTAACGCAATGCAGCGCGCGTGCAAGGATTGCAACAAAAAAAACATGGCTCCGATACAACAATCATTTTATTTGCTCAATGCATCCGTTATCTGTACTATTTTTCCTCATAATTGAACAAAGTGTTTTGATGGTTTTAGTCTTTTATGAGAAATATATGCTAGAAATGGTAACAATGCACTGAATGCAATGAACTTCGCAATTCGCAGATCTTTCTTTGTTATGGAAAGAACCCTGTTAAATGCAGGGCATGTGTAGTTAGTCAAAAAATTGCGAATGAATGTGGAAAGGCTTTCTCGGAAATACGCCTATTTCTCGAGAACCACTCGTTAGAATTGAACGCAATTTGGCACAAAGTTACTTTGAAATACTTAACTGGAGAATTAAAAAAAATTTAAACTTTAACAGAGGAAATTCTAGATATTCCAGTGAACCTTCAAGAAGAGATAATTAAAGATTTCTCTGTCAATTAAATTTTTATTAAAATAGTGTTAACTTGTGAGCATCGTTACAAGCTTGTTGCATGCAAATTATAAAGAAAATCTAACGACCAGTTTTTCTGCAAATAAACAAAACCGATTTTAAAGGTCTGTTTATATTTATTCATGTTGCCATGGCAATTGCATATACGTCAGCTTAACTATCAAAAAACCGAAGATCGTGTTGTTAACTTTTTACCTACCATTTTTGGGGACCAAAGGATCAAGGGTTTTAGAGAAAAAGGTAAATGAAACATTGGTAGGGAGTCAGGGTGGCTTAGTGGTTATCTATCGGGCCTCCCACCACTGCGAGCCGGGGTTCAATTCTGCATGTGGGCTGAGTTTCAGCCGATCTCAACCTGACTCGAGGGTTTTTCTCCGGGTTCTCCGGTTTTCCTCACTCATCAAAATCGACTCGCAGCTATTTAACATCTAGCTATGGTGCTGTGCTCCGACATCAAACATGGACTGTGTAGCGGCAGCCAGAGGCGCATTTGTATGCTTTCAGTCCGATGTCGTGAGCCACGCGCTTCGCAATTCAGTCGTCGACTGCAAGTAAGGGTGATTAGCACTAGCAATATTGAACTTTATTCAGCCACCTTAAGTCAATACTGAAACACAAGATAATCAACATTGTTACTGTATTTTGCATTTCCTATTTTCCCATCCCCATAATGCAATACGTCTTGTGGGGTTCTTTACATAAAAACAATACAAGTTATTTACTGTTGGGCCTGTATCATGCTTCAGTGAATTGGATATCCATTGCTTAACCGCCCCCCCCCCCCCCCCCCCAAAAAAAAAAATAATTAACTGGAGATAACTTGTCATCTTTGGTATTGTATTAATTCAATTTCACTTCTAATTCCAAACTACACACCAGCAGCAAAATGAACACTATTTAGTTTTGCTGATCCATTTGTTTTACTTGCAGTTGGTCCTATGGCGTGGTCCTGTGGGAAATCGCAACTCTTGGTCAGTGATAAGAATTATTTATACAATTTTAATTAATATATTTTTACCATACTTTTAGTCGTTTGCTGATGATGAGACTCGAATGCAAGAACATGTGTTTTGTGAAACTACAGTTATTCAAAAGTGTGTGTATCATCTCTTCGATATTACGATAACCTGGCCCTGGCCTGGCCCGGATAACTTTATCCAATAGATAAGCCTCCATCATTTTTTTTTTTATAAAATATACTCCACATTGCACAATTAAACGTTGGCCACTTGACTGGCTGACTGACTTGCCAATGGCCCACTTACCATCTGACCGGTTGAACAAACGAGCAAACAAAGGAACGATTTTCTTATTTATTATTTTGCACTTTAAAAGCCCATTACATAAATTGTTAGTGACAGAGTGGCTGAAACAGTATGCTTATTAAATTGAAGCAACAATTAGACTATTGCACAAGACCGTGTTATTAAAGCTTGTCTCAGTGCTGTTTTTAGCTTTATATATAAATTTAAATTGGTTGCCTTACTTTGACAGAGTAGGTACAGGCTTTTGCAAACAGGTGATCTTAAATATATGAATACAAACCATGATTACGTTTATTTTGGAGACTAGACGTTGGGTTGTGAGTCATAAAATTTACACACAACCCGCGAAAAGTTCCCATTTCTTCGTTTCCCCGCCATTTACTATGTCATATCTTGATTCAGGTAAAGGAATGTGTTAAATTAGAGTACTTTTGTTCTAAATTAGATGGCCATATAGGATATCACACCACATATCAAGTCTTATTCGAGCCACTTACGGAAACTAGAAATGAACCGATGATCAGTAATAGTAGTACGACTGAGTGGAGTACAATTAAGGAAGTAATCGTGCAAATGGTTTCAAAATTGGCCGAACGCGCAGCGCGAGGCCGATATAATTTAGGAAGTAATTGTGGAAATGGTTTCAAAATCAGCCGAACTCGCAGCACGAGGCTGATTAGAAATTACGAGTAATAGGTACGATTAGTTTTAAAAGCTGCTACTGTCCTGGTATGCGAAAGTTCAGTTTAGTTTTCAGACCTTGGCTTTAAATCGTTGCATCCTTAAGCTCCCTATTCACGAAGTTAGGGAGAATGACCAACAAAGATGAACTGGCGTTTCTAGTGCGTCTTGAAAGAAAAAGTGCATTTTCTGTTCACCGCTTGCTAGTTGGCACTTGTCTGTATAAAAAATTGAAATGAAAGTCTATGAGTTTTGTACTCTTGGTTCTCCGCCTTGCGAAACAATAGGCAGAAGTCCAATTTATATTATCACTATTGTCAGTCTACAGTCCATGAACCCGAGTCACCTCTCTTGGCTAGTGTCCAGGGTTTAAATTTTTCTCAGATTCTCTGTACACAAGTGCACTTACTTAACTGGTATTTTTTCTTTATAGTTCAAGAAAGCAGGCTTGAATTTTAGTACGTTTTCGGCTATGTAAAGTTCCTTCTACGAAAAAAAACCGGTTGTTACTGATGATGCTGCCGATCCATCCATCTAGGCCCGGAATTTTGTTTAAGTCTTGCACTAATTCAAGTGCTGAGGACAGGGATTTTACTAAAGCAATTAAAATCAATGTAGCATCATCCGCAAACTGGGTTATATTTACTTCGTGATTATCTGCGTAGGCACTTCTTATGGTTGCGTTGTTTCCAGTTGCTTTGGCCATTACATGTACCTCCACGTAAAGGATAAAAGAGATGCGTTGACAGAAAACAGCCCTTTCTTACACCTCAAACATTGAATGAAAAAGCCTGGACAAGCTGACTGACAGATGGATGGACTCATGCACTGACTGGTTCGATGAGTAAATGAACTAAGAAGAGTGAAACGTCTAGCCAACTGACTGTTTGTCCGACTACCTATCTGGCTGACCTACCTACCCACTCAAACTGACTAAATGAATGCGTTATCAAAGGAGCTGGCTGGTTAACTACAACTGTAACCGACTTGATGAGTTACTCAAAGGCTAACTGGCTGACCGGCTAACATTGACTAACAGGCTGACTGACTGACTGAATGACTGAGTAAACAAATGAGGGAATGAACCAAATCTGGCCATCCAACTAGTAAAGCAACTATCCAAAGGACTGAGCGGTTGACACAGAGACTGAGTGGTTAACCAATAGATTAATTGAATAACTGACTGACAGGCTGAATGAGCACGGAAAGAAATGAAGGAAGTTAGTGTGATGAATGAGCAGACTCACAGAAATTAGATCACGCAAACGAACGGGGAAACATACTCAGGTTTTTTTTTTGTGCGTGTTTTCTTTTGTTTTGTTTTGTTTTGTTTTGTTTTGTTTGGGAGAGGGGGTGGGGTGAGGAGAGGTTAAACGTCTGTAAGATAGTCCAACGCCAAGGTTTATACGTGACCAATCCGCCACTTTTTCCTCAGTTCATGATAAAAATAGGCTGAACGATCTCGATTTTCCCAAGTTTGCGTGTATTTGTTTATTGTGAGGTTCAAATGTTTATGAAATCGGGGTTTTCTTTAGTAAAACACCTCGCTTTCTTTAAATGGTTTATGGTGTGCCTCAAGACATGTTTTGTGAATAATTTACAGGGGGCTCACCTTACGCTCTGAAGAAACACAAAGAGGTCTTGGAGAGCTTGAAGAGTGGTTACAGACTGGAAAAACCTGACATGTGCACAGACCGTGTGTAAGTTCTCCCTAAGTAACTATAGGCAGGAAACATCATATGAAACCATTTTAAGAAAGGTGTGGTACATACGATCGAAGGAGGAATGTTTTGAATTTCATAGTGTGAGTGAGTTGTTTGATCTGTTTTCATGCCTCTTTGCATCCGTCTTCCTGAAACACAAAATGCTTGATGATAACTACTAGGCTAACTACCAGCTAACACAGTTGAAATTTGTTGCGACTTCATTAAAATGTGAGTTTGAAAGAAAGACCTCCTGTCGTATCTGGTCTCGCAGAACTCAAAGATGTACAAAGCCACTATCTTTGCCTTAGTTTCCATTTCCTCCAACTCACACTTCCTGAAACGACTCAAGAATTGACTGGAGCTACATTTTCATGGATTTCAGAAACCGCCTTTAGGTATTTTACTAGTTTACCTACATTGTAGAAATGCTGCGGAGGGGAAGGGAGATAGTCAAGTAGGCTTGCAGTAATTTAACGACGGTTCGCTGGCGAAGCTGCGATAACGTTTATCACGGATAAAAGAAGCAAAAATGAACTACAAGACTAAAAAACAGAGCAGTTTTACAGGTTAAGTTACCTCGAATTGGCAAAGTAGCTGCAAGCTTCTGTTGTAATTGTAATCTTATGTGTAGCGAGCAATTTACTCACATTTATTAGGAACGAAGACTCTGGGACGTACATCTTAAAGGCCCAGTTTCACCCATTCGGCATTGCGCCCGTTTGTTATTGTTTTCAAATGACGAAATGATTCCTCATTGGCTCTTTGCTTATCGCCGGTTTCCTCTGTTTCTTGTCGATTCGAAGCGCGCCAATTTAAGATTGTCTTTTTCACTTTCTTTGGCTAATAACTTGTATTGAAAACTTTGCCGCATCCGTGGTTCATGGACAGCTTTCTACAAGACGCCGCAAACACAGCTGTAAATTTTTACGGGTCAGCACTGGACTCTAACGAAGAGGACAACGAGGAAGAAGGATTAGACGTAACTACAGAGGTGAGACATTTCAAATGGCAATTTGCACGCGGCCGCGGTACTGAATTTATATTTCGTTACAACACCTGAATTGTCTCTTTCTTTTTCAGGGAATAGAAAATGAAAGACTCAACTGTATTTGTTCAGGGCGATGTGCACGGAAGAGAGGAAGAGGAGAATGTCCGTGCAAAGCAGCCGACCTCAGGTGTGCCGACGCTTGTAAATAATTGTGTCAAGTCCAAGTGGAAAAATCAGGTATGATAACGCCGTATGATACAGAAGCTTACAAATGAATGTTCTATCACAATAATTTAACCATTCTTCTAGCGTTTATTTATATATTTTTTCGTCTACGGATTTGGTATCAACAGTAGCAGTCACACAAAGAAGCCAGAAAGAAGCCAGGAAAATATATAAATTCCTGATGGTGCCGAGCGGTGGGACGTTCCATTCACGATCTGACCCCGGGGTATGGACGAGTAGGTTCTTACTGGTCGGATTTTTGTCGGAACCCTGTGAAAAAACCTTTCCTACCCCTTCACTTTTCGTCGGTGCCTTTGAAAAAGATTCCTACCAGTCGAATTCTGATTGACCTCATCCATAGGGGGGTGGGGGGGGGGGGGGCGTGGGGGTGTCAACATCCATCGGCATTGCTGATGCTCAAATATGTAATGCTGGCATCTAGCCGTAAATCTCAAGCTTGTATAGGTTATCTTTATTCGAAAATTATCTTTATTTTGTGAAATTTCATGCTAGGAATTCATTCAATCCCTGGATAACCCTACAAAGAATGACTTGCTGGTTAAATCATTGAGTATGGGCAGGGCAGTTTGGACTTCGCTAAAAAGCTAGTTGCAGACAACCTACCCGAAGAGCCTGCACCTCAAAAATACCTACCTGTACGATGGTGCCAGTGTCAGGTTTGTGTGCCAGTGAAACAGAGGAAGAAAATGTCTGTTGCAAGACACGGCAGTGCATCACTTCTTATTGAACATTTCATAACATTTGCTTGGACAGAGACATTCTTGAAGTGTGCATGAAGGCACGGTGTGATATCAGAGCTGATGAATTCCATTTTTCCATGGAAAGCTTACGCAAAGCAGCCTATCGTCAGTTCTCTCTCTGGAAATATAGGAAATTGGGTAGAGGGAACAAGACGAGTCCTACGTGTTTGTGCAGTAAGGATGATTCGACTAGCATTTCCTTCTCCTGGTGGGAGATACATGGGATTTCGAAATAATTGACATGTGAACATCTGTCACTCATGCTTAGTGCATAGTATAAGCCTGATCAGAAACACATATTCCCTCCCATGCCCATTTTTACCTTGGCCTGGATCATGTTATTGGGTTGTGTGGCCAATCACTACTGATAGTCATAAGCAGAAAGTGAACTTTATCAAGACGTATTTATTCTGTTACCTACTATTTCTATACATTTAAAGAAACCAACTTATTTACTGCATATAACAAGTACTGAATTTACATAAAACTTTGTTGAAAAATGATGTAATTCAAAACTATTGCTTGCTTTTCTTCAGCATTATTATAAATTTATCTTTATGATTATTTATAAATTCATACCATCAGCTTGCTGTAGATGTCTGTTATGAAAAGTGGGACTATTTCCCTGCTGATGCATCTACTAGGACGTAACATAGATATGAAACATTGTTTTTTCAAACTTTTCCATGTAACAGGGAAAGCCCTTAGTCCATTTCTACTTCAGTCTGTAAATGTTGATAAATACATGGACATTTCAGAAACAGTTTCTGATGCAGAAAGATGTAGCATGCTGTTCCAATGCTCATTTTAGCTTCTTTTCAAAACAAAAAGGTCCTTTCATCAACTCTTCAGTTGGCGGGGGCTCCTTCATGCCAATAGTGTGGGCAATTTGCTTTGGGTAAGATTCATTCATTCTATCGGAAGGCAATGTGAAACTTCCCTCATACATGGAGCGCCTACGCAGCATTTTTGCTACAGGTAAGGGGAAGTAACTGAAAGATTTTTCTTCTTTCACAATTTCGGCATGAAATTTTTGAAACCTTTTTGACTATTTTCTATGGCCTTGTTCTTTTCGCGCTTTAGTAAGTTTTGATTTTCTTGACAAGTGCATGTTGTGGTTGATTGCAGCCAGCGTTACTCTCATGATGAAGTAAGGATACCTTGTAGAAGGTGATCAGATACTACACAGTTATTACTTGCAACACACAAAGTAAATAAATAAATTGGTTTGAACTGGATCCTGTAGTGGTTCTAAATTGAGTGTTGTAAAACCAAAACCAAACGCATTACTAAACAATTACCAGTAGACCTCTCAGCCATTCAAGTGAAACCAGAACAGAAGCAACTGCCCGATTACTATCAACACTCAATTGACTTCCTTCCATGACTGAAGTAAA
>NC_090878.1:11715310-11717810 GCF_036669935.1 Montipora foliosa | reverse complement strand
CAAGTCATCAATATCCTTTTGCGAAAACTCAAGGCTGTTTTTAAGATCACCCGTTTCCTTTTCCGAACTAGCAATTCTTGCTTTTAACTCGGCTACTGAATGAGTTAAAGAGTCGAGGCGAGTGTTCACGTTAGTTACGATCGAGTCAAAGAAGCTCTTGAACATTCTTTCCTGCATCTGTAACATCTCGCGAAGCGTTGCCAGTGTTACAAACTCTCCTTGAACATTTACTTCAGCCGCCAAAGAACTAACCGAGGCTTTCGAATGACGTGTATCGGGCATATTTTGGACTAAAATTTTCGGTGATTTCGATCTTGGCCGGAGCAATCAAATCCTGCGTCCGCACACTACGCGTGCACGTGACGTCGAAGGTAACTCATCCCCACCGGGAGAAGGGTCTCTGTCAGCTCTAAAGCAAAATGTGAACACAAATTCCCATAAGTTACCGCTTCATTAGGAGCAATATAAGCTTAGCTTCGATCGCCCAAAAACGAGAACGCTTACTTTTATACGCGGTCGAAATCGAAAGCTTACGTAAAGCAAGCTCACCTTTGATGTAGAAGATACTCTGCAAATTCGCTATCCGTAAACTTCCCCAGACTGACTTTCCTCTCTTTCCAAAGATTAAACACGGATTGGCGAAGACGAATATACTGAGCGGAACCCGGTAAACGGGGCCTTCCAACACGCGTAGTTCTCTTCTTATCCTCTTCAGTCACACCACAGCTACATGCTCACACAAAATGATCGAGCTGAACGCCTTATTAAAATCTTTATCCGAAATATAGATGAAAAGCAAGAATATAATAACAAAGAATTCCTATTTACATTAATTGCAGAAACTGAAATAGAAAAATAACTACGGATTGAAATGGATTTCGAAGTGATTCACTCAGGCGCGCAATGCATTAAGGGTGAAACTGGGCCATTAATTCCTCAATTCACGCGTAACCACAATTCCTTGCGACCCTGACCTTTCCGCGACCACAATTCCTCCCGTTTCGAAGAAAAAATTTGTTCTTCTCCCGATTAGAGAGCTGCCTCGTTCGTTCCCTTCGGGTTCACTCACTGTGGAAGCAATTACAGTTGAAACAATGTAACATATCCTGTTCAGTAAGCTACACATGAATTAAAGGGAAACAGTGTTAATAGGTTATGTGAAGAGCATCGATTTTCCTGCATAAAAGAAAACTCCTTTATTTGTTCATCTTTAAGGTACACCTTGATGACAGATTGTTGGAACCAGGACCCAGATGAACGGCCAAGCTTTGAGCGGCTGTATAAGAGACTTGACGATATGTTGGAGGAGCAAGCGGAGTACTTTAGCTGGGACAATCACGACGAATCGAAATATTATTATAGCACACAGGCGTCAAAGACAGCAGAAGTTGATGAACTTGACAACCTTGAAGTTGCAAACCTGCCGGATGTGTCCAAGGTAAGTTTTTTAGAACAACCTTCTTGCAGTTGTAGACTTGTGCTTGGCCTTGCATGACAACTGAATTTGTGTATTGAAGTTACCTTCAATCTTATGTTATCATACCTTTCATCTTAGCAGGGGTCAAATGCAGCAGAAGCCGATGAAGCAGTCATAATCCAAGTTGAAAAACCAGAGAATGTGTCCAAGGCAAGTCTTATCATATGAGCTCCAAGCTGCACAGCAATGGATTTGTTCATTAAAATCACTTATGAAATTCATTAAACTTATGCAATCATACTTTGATCTCATTGTTGGTAGGGGCAAGAAACAGAAGTTTAGGAACAGGAAAATCATCAGGCTTTAAGCACACAGAATGTGTCCAAGACGAGTCTTCAAGCTGAATGATTTACAGTTGTCAGCAAATGCTTGCTGAGCATAGCTATGAAAATTTTTAGTTAAAGTAACTTATCAGACTTAGCTATAAAGCTTTGCTCTTAGTCTTCTCGGTTTTAGATTGGCATTGTAGTCAGATTGCTGCTAAAGCTATTTGTTTGTTTATTTATTTATTTATTTATTTATTATCAAGTGAGATATTACACTGTCTAAGTACAACCAAACAGCCGACTTTCAGGCACATGTTCTTACCGAGACCGACAGATTTTAACAATTTAAAGCTCAAAGATCTGCCTTGTCTTGACTTTGTTTGGCCATTAACAAGCAAGAAAAGGGAAGAATCTCGGACGACACCATTATCGTAACCTTAGGTGCACTCCTCTCGTCTCATGGTCCACTCTGCTCAAACAAACACAATGGCGTGCTTCTAGTCAGTGAAGGCAAGTTTACTTGCACTGTTCGCGAGAAGCAGGTCAGGCCAGAGTTTTTCATTGCTCTTCTAGAAGGCATTTGTTGCATATGTTGGCTAAGTCATTCAATTGTTAAAACGTCAAAAAGCTGGAGTAGGCTGCGACATACTAATCATCATCATTATTTATTTTCTTATTTTAATAGTTTATTTCTTCGCATGTTTTGGCAATCCGTTACACCCAGCATTCCTCCATTGTTACGCCTGTAGAAGATGAC
>NC_090878.1:11700310-11707810 GCF_036669935.1 Montipora foliosa | reverse complement strand
TCCCCTCGTAGAGCCACTGTTTTCGGAATCCGTCATAAATATCGGGCAAAAGCAATGCCCTTAAACACTCACTATCAATCGTGAATTTAACCAATTCAAAACATCTTCTTTGCATGTTGTTTTTTAAAAAAAGTACTGTAAACAGCCTCGTTTCCAGGACCTCTCCCTTGCCCTCTGCGCTCGTTCCCTTGGCTTCTTCCCGCCCCAGCCCCAAAAGCAAGGAAAGGTCCTGGTGACGAGGTTGTACTCTACAATTAGGATTCAGTTGCACTGACCAAAGAAAAAAATTTTATTTTTCTTGGGATCTCAAAACTATGCCAACTTTGTCTAAGACAATAGAGACCCTGGGAACGAGGTTGGGCGCGCAACCCCATGTTACTCTGGAGGGGAGGGGGTTGGGCTGGTCTTTCATATACCGGATCCGAAATGATTAAGGTCCATGAAACAAAAGAACAAAGCGAACATAACAACACCTAATTAGCAAGCCCTAATCGGAATAACAATTTTTTTTTGTTCTTCGCCATTTTTAGTCCGGTATATGAAATTCTACCCATATTTTCTGTCGTGATCACAACTTTTAATATTCGGCTAAAAAGAAAATTAGACTTCCTGCTTTTTATTAAACGTCTCGTTCAGCAGTTCTTCTCAATTATAGTTTTAAGAATTTTTTGTTGTTGAATGTGGTCGTTTAAGTATACGAGGGAAACTAGGAAAGAACATATCCAAGGGAGGGGGGGAGGGGTCTTGTTTAAGGAAACGAGCCAAATTAGAAAGGAACTTATAACCAAGTTAGAGGGGGAGGGTTCTCTTCATTGGTTCCACTTTTATTTCAAGGTATATAGAGTCCCGAGGAGGGGTTGTGAACTTTTTTTCTGACTCTTTTTTATGGGGATGATTACCGAACCGTTTTGTCGTTAAATTAACAACTTGTTACCATGGTGCCAAAACGTTGGTTACGAAGCAAAATTATAAACACGTTTTGATGATCTTTCCAATGGTACCATAATCAACAAAATCACCAGTGACCATTAATTCATACGATCTTTTATTTAATATATACTCAACAAAATCACACCATCGCTTTGATTCCTTAGAAACGTCCGTATTACACTTTTTAATACAAAAGTTTTGAGAAACGCGCCTAGTGGCTCCTGTGAGGTCAATCAGACGAAATTGTTGCATGGAGAAATGTTCTATTGCATTCAAGCATCGGCTGGGATAGCTCAGTGGTTAGAGCATCCCGCCCAATTCAACCTTAGTGGGTGTCGGATCCAAATCGATTCCTGGCCGATGCTGTGTTTTTGTTTGTTTTTCTATGAAATTTTCTATTTCTTTTGAAACATCATAATGTTGCCATCCAAACTGTGAGCAAATTAAGTAAATACTTCATTAATATAAGAGTTTTCAGAAACGCGCTTTGTAAATGCTCTGAGGTCATTTAGACAAACTTGTTGCATGGAGAAATATTCTATTGCAAACCTGCATCGGCCGGGATAGCTCAGTGGTTAGAGCACCCCGCCCAATTTAACCGTAGCAGGTTTCGAATCCGAATCGATTCCTGGCCGATACTGTGTTTTTGGTTTTTTCTACGAGGAATTCTTTATGTTTCGCAGTATAAGCAGTCTCTTATGCAACGTGATCTTGCATACTGTGCTCTAATGAAAAAAATACTCCACCAATGCAGAAGTTTTAAGAAAAGCGCCTTGTAACGATTGGTTCGTGGCATGCTAATCCATGTTCAAAACCAATTTCAAATTTGTGACATTTTACAGACCGTCACGATGGGAAGATGTGCTGCGGTGTTCAGATATGGCCAGAAATGCAAGTCAGTATAATTAGATAAAGGCGGATTTCACTAAGCGTCACGGAGTGTACCTTTGCTATTTTTCCCCGACTTCAATTTCACTCGTGTCTCGGAATACAGACACTTAACGTCACAAAGTGACTCCCTCAAACGTGGCTCCTCAAGTGAGCATAAAAAGCTGCATTTACCTTTTTTGGGGGAGGGTGGGATACATTGTCTAAAATAGCCACGTCTAGAAAGACGAGTTTCCTTCGCCACAAGCTTCCACAAAGGGTTTCAACAGAATTTACATTTGGCTTCAATGTTGCGTTGGCTAATGAGAAACTTTGAACGTTTTAATAGTCACCCTTTACTTATTAAAGCTAACGTGCCAAAAAGACATGCGCACCTGATTTAAACTTAAAACAGAATAAATCACCCCGGCCCACAATCGAGCGAAAATGAGACAAAGATGCAATATATAACTGGAAAATATACGTAGGAAATGTCACAACGGGTTGAGCGAGGCTCGCTTAAGTGGCCACGTACGAGGAAAAAGCATTCCTGCCAATGCCCCTAGGAAAGTCTTAGACGCTCTGGCTTCATCCTAAATGGATGTCCTCTGATGTGATCAGAGAGGCCGACCCAAGAAAGATCGATTAGCGAGGTAGTGCTTCGGTGCTAAAACAGAACTCAGACTACCGTCACTCTACTCATAGTGTTTTGTTACTTTTTTTATCCTCAAAGTTTGGGATTTTTCGAACTCTTCTATATTTGCTTAGCTCATGTTTGTGTGACATATCACATCGTCTTACTTGCGAGGGCAACTGTTTCTGAAGAAATCTTCAAGCGTAAATTTTTTGTGACTCACAAATCCTGTTTATTGAGCAATGCTTCTCACTTTGCATGCAAGGACATTTTTTTCATGTTTTTCAAAATCCTCAACACAAAAGATTTTGCCTCGCTGATAATACCACACTATTACCATGCCAGAGGCCCACGACTTTGAGCATGCAACTCGAAGTTGGGCCACTAAGACTAAGGTGACTTTAGATAAATTTCCAGCGAAAACAAAACTTCTTAGCCAATCATGAGCATGACATTATTACGTGAGTGTGGTCTCCTGCGAAAGTTGAAAGTTTAAAATAGCTTCTTCTCTAAAAATACCGCAACATAGATCAAATATAATGGGAGTGGCGCGTCCCTAGCCACTGCATAAATCTTGATGAGGGCTATGACATCATTTAGTCATTTTTCTGAAATTTCAACTTTCAGGACTCTTGTAGTTGGTTCTTGTTGGGAAAACGTTCTAGAAAAATAGGGATGTCTGATATTAATGGTAAGGTGATCAGGAAGTGTAGCCGGCTTGACGTAATATCCAAAAAGGCTCATTCTGTATATATGAAAAAGCCAAGAGTAAACAGAGGTTTGCCCAGTACTGGATGCAGCTAAAAGTAAAGGGAACTTTCTTGCCGAGTGCTGCATGCAGATACCTGAAAGGCCGGACTACACTAAAAATGACGTTCGAAAAAAGTGTCAGCTTTGGTTCGGCGATATTTTTCGCCAGATGACTGGTCATTGATATTCTGCAACATCCATTCATTCCCTAATATTAAATCCACGTCGTCTCTTCACAATCTTTGTTTTTTACAGGTCGGAAAGATCAGTCACTGGCCAAATATTCTCAAAAGAGATGAATGCGCCTGATAGCCAGTAGCGATAACTTGAGTTCCTTCATCTTCCATTCATTTCAGTTGTTCCTTGGGTTTGGTAAAACGATAAGCGATTCGTTGCATAAAGACACGTTATCATTGGTATTTTCTGTTCGTAAGTGCTTTTTCTGAGGGCCACATGCTAGAAAACTGCTATAAATCAACGTTAACCCTCGGTAAATAAAAAGTATTCCATTAAATTTCTGAAGGAGTTTGTCCACGATTAATGATTTCCAACTATTTTCAAACAGCCAAACATCGCACAACAAAAGGAGACAGCCTGCGTTGGTCATTTTGGGTGAATTCCTTTCTGAAGACAGGCTTGTAGCTGGAAGATGAATCTTCTCCGAAAAGTTTAGCTTGATTTCACATTTACCTTCAATGAGTAACTTTGAAACATTTCTTAGCCACTCGCTACTTAATTAAAGATTAGCTTTGCCTCATGAACATGCGCACTTAATGGAAACTTGAAATAGACTAAGTCATCCCACAATCGAGCGAAAATCAGACAAAGATGCAATATATAATCGGAAAATACTACATAAGAAATGTCACAACGGGTTGAGCGAAGCTCGCTTAAGGGGCCATATACGAGGAACAAGCATTCCTGCCAATGCCCCTAGGAAAGTCTGAGACGCTCTGGCTTCATCCTAAATGGATGTCCTCTGATGTGATCAGAGAGACCGACAAAGTAAGATCAATGAGCGAGGTAGCGCTTTGGTGCTATAACAAAACTCAGACCTCCTTTGCTCAACCCACAGTGTTTTGTTACTTGTTTATCATCAAAGCTGGGAATTTCCCTGTATTCTGTCGATTTGCTAATCTTACATTTGTGAGAGGGCTCACATCATATTTCATCAGCGTGGGGAATTATTTCTGAAGAAATCTTCGACCTTAATTGTTTTGTGACTCATATATCCTATTTTGGAGCAGTGCTTCTTACTTTGTATGCAAGGACATATAATGTTTGATATTGACGTAACATTGACAGGTGCATAATATCTGCAAGTTAGAGTGGGCGCCATCTTGAAAAACGCAAGAAACTGGGAACTAGTACCCATACCTCGCAAGAAAGTAATGCCCAGAACTCAACAAAATCAAAATCATAGTGTTTTCGTGTGTCCATCTGCCATTGATTTGCAAACTAATTGTCATAAAAATTTTCAGTTCCCACAAGAATATTCCACTCCTCCAACACAGCTGATGTTTCTTTGTTTTTTTTAACTCCTCAACATGGCCGCCGTGACGTCGGCGTGTAAAAGACTTCAGGGAGTTTAAGATCAACGTCGCGACGGCAAAGAAAACGTCACAAATTTTGCATATTTAATGAGCAAAAACAATAGCTTGCACGCTGTGCACGTGCATTTATTGATTTTTGTACATTTCTTTCACGTTATCGGCACATCTGCGACGTAAAATGACCAGTTTTCAAGTTTTACGAAGAACGTGAACACAAGCCAGCGAATTTGAATTTTCTGCCGTAACTTCAACACCGCACCTCCTAATTCAGTTCCTGGAAAGTTGAGCTAGTTTTTAGAACTTAGACAAACCGATATAATCACGAAAAAAAAAATAATAAACCTGAGCTTGCAATTTTAAATGACGTTTTCGTTATCGTCGCGTCGTAGATCTTAAACTCCGTATTTAGGGTTAGGGTGAAACAAGATGGAATAATCACAAAGATCTGTTTTGAAGTGACGTTTTCGTTGCCGAAGAAACTTAATAGGGATGGCAACCGTAAGTGAGCTGTTTCCCTTTTAACTTGTCTTCACACAACCACATTTACATCTTTTCTCCATTAGAGATGATTAGTATAAAAATCTGGAGGACACCACTGCCCTGGCAAGCGAAATATTCTCTTCCGGTTCTCGCCGGCGTTTCAAAAACGTGCGTGCTTAAACTCGCTAATTCCCTAATAAGGAGCGTAAGCACGAGACGCTTTTGAGACGTGGACGGCAACCGGAAGTGAGCTGTTTTCTCTTTTGCTTCTTTTGACACTACCACATTTCTATTTTTAAGTATCTTTTCACTATTACAGTTGATTAGTTTAAAAGCTCTAGGAGACACTACTGTCTTGACATGCGAAATGTTTACTTCTGGTTGCTTGCCGTCCGCGTCTCAAAAACCTTGTGTGCTCAAGATCCCTAGTGAGCTTAAGCACGCGCGTTTTTGAGACGCGGACGGTAACCGGAAGAGAACATTTCGCGTGCCTGGGATTTTAGGGTGCCCACATTTTTTTACTAATCGTCTCTAATGGAGAAATGATACTTAGCAATGTAAATGTAATTGTGTGAAGAAAAGTTAAAAGGGTAAACAGCTCACTTCTGGTTGCCGTCCGCGCCTCAAAAATGCACGTGCTTAAGCTCCCCGTTTTAAGGAGAACGCCACGAAACAAGAATATCATTGGTTAAAAGAGGAAAAGTAATCGTGCTGCACGTGCAGCACGCATTTTAGCACAAATTCGTGCGGTCCTCTGCACAGCAACGACGTGAAATCACCAAATTTGAGGTTTTGCCGACAACGCGAGCGTACAAATGTGAATCTTTCAGTCTTCATTTTCAACTCTGAAACCACTCGTACCGGTTCATTTTTAGCATACCTCGGCCACACTGTACGACGCGAGCGAGATGGCCTAACCGCGAGAAACTTACCATAGTTTAAAGTTATATTTTAAGGTGAAGTTGTCATCGCCGTTGCTGTCGTACGGCAACCGGAGGTGAGCTTTCCGAATGCCAGGACAATGGTGTCTCCCAGAGTTTTAATAATATTAAATCGTCTCTCGTGAAGACAAGTTAAAAGGAAAAACAGCTCACTTTCCGTCAATTGCGAGCTCTCTCTGCCATATCTTTTTCAGATGTTCACTCCAAGCAGTTTAGAAGGACAATTTTCTGCTAAACCCTCAAGTTGTGCAGATAAGAACTGAATACGCACTATATTGAAAAATCTTGAAACACATTCAACAAATTTTCCAAAATATGTAATTAAAAGAATTAAAAGAACCCAGAGAAAAGCTATTCATAATCATCCAGGTTTAATGAAGGTGCAAAATTGTGCACCATCATCTTGACTCTCTCTTTGCTCTTTCCAATCCGCTGCACAGTGTCTTCAATTAACGAGAGCCTCTCCTTTTCTTCGTTGTATCTGATTTCCAGTTCCTGGCATCGGTTCTGGCAATCTTCTTCCTTCACCTTGATAGCATCAAGCTGACTTTGTAGACGGTTGATCTTCTCTTTCAATTCTCCTTTATCCATTTCCAGTTTCTTCATCAATTTCTTCTCGTCCAGAAGTTGTTCCGTCACCCCTTCCATATTGCTGAGAATACTCTCCGCCTCATCTGAAAAATATAAGCAAAGACATTGCTAATTTAACTTATGGGCACTTTACGTGGAGAGAAAATTGTAAACAGACATTTTCCAGGGGCACCCAACGTCAATTTTCGGAAAGTATCTGTTCGGAAGACGATTTGAGATCTAGAATTTTCGGAACATTTGTTGTAAAATTTCTTGCTTGCCTGCCTCTCCTAGGATTTTCGAACATCTGAAAATATGGTATAATTGCCCACTTTTAACGGATTTTCACCCTAAATAGGTCACCTAGAATTTTCGGGAGCCTTTTTCCTGGCTGAAATTTTCGAAAAGGTAAGGAGGGGGAGACATGCCCCTTCAACCAAGACAATGGTGTGTCCTTGGAATTTAGGGTATCAAATTGATTGTTAACAAATACATTATTACTACTTTTACAGGGAACTAAAATAAAGGATTAAATAATGGCACCAATTAAATGAAAAATTAAAACGCTACACCAATTTATTGGAGGGTACGTGCTGTTAAGGTAGCAAGAGAAGAGGCAGCACTCTCCACAGCAGCAAGGAGGTCACCATGGTAATCGAGCCACAGTCCACCTCCCAAGACCCTGTCAACACATCACTGAGAAAAACCAGTGTGTGAAATGTATACTTACCCCAAGATATAGCAGGGAGGGAGGGAAAAGAAACAAGCACACTCA
>NC_090878.1:11685310-11687810 GCF_036669935.1 Montipora foliosa | reverse complement strand
GCACACCAGCATCGCATTTCATGGGTTCGAATCCCATTGCAGTCACTTGAATTCTTCAGGGCTCTACAAGAAACAACTGCTTAAAATTGTCTAGTGGATTGCAGGGATAACCTTTCTAAGTCTTCCTTTCTTTTTTGATAGAAGTATTGATATCACATTTTAACTTCCCTTTAGGTCAGTGCCAACGCTAATGTCTTGCAGAGTGAGATAGTTGGAGCCGTAAAGATGAGGTGTTATTTGAGCGGCATGCCGGAGCTACGACTGGGGTTGAATGACAAAATATTGTTCGAAAGTACAGGGCGTAAGTATTAATTTTATTACATGTAGTTGGAAAAAAATGGAGGTGTCATCAGGTGTTGTCAGTTTGGGTTCAAATGCATGTAATTGTATTTTTCTTTACAGGAAGCAAAAGCAAGGCAGTCGAGCTGGAAGATGTGAAATTTCACCAGTGTGTGCGTCTGTCCAGATTTGAGAATGATCGCACTATTTCTTTCATTCCTCCAGATGGGGAATTTGAATTGATGTCCTACAGACTTAACACTCACGTAAGACTTTAAACTTCGGTTGAAACACTGCACTAGAATGGGTAATTTCAATGCTTTAAGCTTGACAATTTTCATCTACAGCTGTAGTCAAGGGTCTTTTGCCCATAAGAAAAAGATATCCCTGGTCTTACCACTAGTAAGGGAACGACGTTTACTGAAAAACAATTATAAAAGTACTGTTAACGCCCTTGTAAGTTACGACTTATATATATAGTTTACGTCATAGAAAGTGCGGCGTACGGGGTTTTATTCACGAGTTGTTTGTGTCAAAAACCCGAACGAGCGAGGAACGAGCGAGTCAGGGTTTTTGACACAAACAACGAGTGAATAAAACCCCGTACAAAGCACTTTCTATGTCGTGAACTGTTTATTACACATAAGACGAGAATTTTCATTAAAATAGTTTTCTGAACGCAAATTAGAAACAAAAACTCACTAACAATGAAACCAAATTTAATTCAATAACAAAGTACGATTTGCACGAGATGCACGAGATGCACGAGTGATTGGCATGGAAACGCCTTTACGCTATCGTTGATTGGTTATACTTCCACATGTGAAATAGCTGTACGCCATTCTGATTGGCTGTATAAGCCTTTTCCACATGTGAAAATAAAGCGTATAGATTTGTACAAATGAGCTTTATGGAATAAAATTATCATGTTATGTGTAATAAACATGTATATATTGTACCTTATTTAATATAACCTTGGCCTTGCTTTCTTAGTAGGAACTTAAAGATCTACGACGACGCATACCACGGTGACGAAAACGCTATTAAAAAGCAATATGATTGGTTAAAAGAGGACATATAATTGTGCTGCACGTGCGGCACGCATTTTAGCGACGAGTACGGCTACGGCAACGGCAACGCCAAGAAGAGTAAAAGTATTGGTTAAAAGAGGAAAAAAATTGAAGATCGTGCTGCACGTGTGGCATGCATTTTTGTACATTTCTCTCCCGCACTCGTCAAAACAACAACGTAAACTGACCAATTTTCAGGTTTTGACGACAACGTGAACAAACAAAAGCGAATCTTTCCTTTTCTCTCTTTAATTAAAATCCTACATTGTACGACGTGAACGAGATAGAATAATCGCGAAAGACTTACGAATGTGCGTGCAAAGTTCTGTTTTGAGGTGACGTTTTCGTCAACATCACCGTAGTGGATTTTAAAGTTTCCAGAATAGTGAAGATATCGTTGACGTCATCTATTGTCATGAGGGACTTTATAGGCCCAGTAATACGGGCAACATTTTTCGTGCAACTTGTCCCGCAACAATGTTGCGTTGCAAGTTGAGTTGGTTTGTTACTCGTATTACCACCTTCTTGTGCAACAAATTTTTATGTTGCAAAACGTCAACGAGAACGCCACGAAACAACAATATCATTGGTTAAAAGAGAAAAATAATCGTGTTGCACGTGCGACACGCATTTTAACACATTTTCCGTGCGGTTCTCTGTACAACAACGGCGTGAAATCCCCAAATTTGAGGTTTTGACGACGACGCTCGCGGTCAATTCTCTATTTTTGCTCTGAAACCGCTCGTACCAATTTATTTTTGTATCCACACTGCACGACGCGAACGAGATGGCTAAACCGCGAAAAACTTATGATAGCGTAAAGTTATATTTTGAGGCGACGCTTTTGCTGACGTCGTCGTTGTAGATCTTAGGGCGCTTTCCTTTAGTCAGATCGGGCCGGCCAGACCCGTCAACGGTTTGCAAAGAAAATGCAACAATTTGAAGGAACACTTGCATGATATCCGTCGTATTATTCTGCATGAGTACACTGTATATGTCATTCTCGACTTCCTCGAGGTATGTTAATTTGAAAGCGTTGTAGAGTTAGTACTTCCAAATGCCTGGTCTGGCCAGTCCATTCTGTCAAATGGAAAGCGCCTTAAACTCCCTATTAATGTGCCAACCAGAGGCTCATTGGTTGTCGAAACAAA
>NC_090878.1:11675310-11682810 GCF_036669935.1 Montipora foliosa | reverse complement strand
CTTTCGAACAACCGGGCCCAGGGGCCCGTTTCTCGAAAGTCCTGAAACTTTTCGGGGCATTTTCGGGTGTCACAACTCCTTTTGTATCTCAAGAACGGAGAGGATTTAAGTCGTCAAACTTCACAGACATATTTCTTTTAGTTAGCTTGAAAACATGTTAAAATGTCGCCTTTCCAAAACAAGCGGTTGGCAGTTTCACAAAGGGCTTTTCGGGCCCGAAAAGTTTTCGAGACTTTCGAGAAACGAGCCCCAGGGTCCTGTTTCTCGAAAGTCCCGAAACTTTACGGGCCATTTTCCGGTGTCACAATTTCTTCTGTATCTCAAAAACGGAGAGGATTTAAGTCGTCAAACTTCACGGAATTGTTTCTTTTAGTTAGCTTGAAAACATGTTAAAAGATCGGCTTTCCAAAACAAGCGGTTGGCATTTTCACTAATGACTTTTCAGGCCCGAGAAGTTTTCGGGACTTTCGAGAAACGGGTCCCTGG
The DNA here is from genome assembly GCF_036669935.1 of Montipora foliosa. Taxonomy (NCBI): domain Eukaryota; kingdom Metazoa; phylum Cnidaria; class Anthozoa; order Scleractinia; family Acroporidae; genus Montipora; species Montipora foliosa. Next base: position 11,682,324 of record NC_090878.1, on the reverse strand, counting down.
TGACTTCAACGGGATTAGAACCCATGACCTCTGCGATAGCGGTGCAATGCTCTACAAACTGAGGTACGGAGCCACACAGTTGGGAGCAGGTCATCCTTGTTGGGCTCATGTGTTTCCGTGAAAGGACTCGATGACTGAACTGAATTTAGATATATCTTTATTATATCTCTCAGATAGTACGCGCGCTGTAATTGGCTAAATTAGCGGGCCGTATTCTACAGTACGGCCCGCTGTACAGCCCGCTAAATTTAAATTTTCGACAAAACATCATCTAGCGAGTTTTTCATGTCATTTCTAGCAAGCAACTATTTCAAACTTAAAAGCCAAGAAGATTTAGTTTTTGGGATTTTGGCACGGCATTCTTTGTGGCAGTTGAACCTTCCGCTTCACTTTGACTAGTTTCCTTGCCCGCGCGCCGGTTAACCTCAGAGATATAATAAATATCTTACTAACCTCGTTTTCTCGGTCCGTACTGTAAGTTACGGATCCTCGGTTTTTCCCGTTGATTTATGGCCCGCGCGCTTCGCGCTTGGGCCATAAATCAATGGGAAAAAACTCGGTCCGTAACTTACAGTACGGACCTCGAACTCTGTTAGTAAGAGGTATGTATTGGGGTGCAGGGATGTCGCAGTGGTGAGAACACTCACCTCCTACCAGTGTGGCCCGGGCTCGATTCCCGGTCCCGGTGTCATATGTGGGTTGAGTTTGTTGTTGGTTCTCTCCTTGCTCCAACAGGTTTTTCTCCGGATACTCCGGTTTTCCCCTCTGCTTAAAACCAACACTGCCAAATTCCAATTCGATGCGGAATGCACGCACGCATGTTGAAACAAACTCCTGACCGCCCTTAAGGTGTTCCGTGGGTAAACAAATTCCATTTCCAAATTCCATGTCTGTTTATCGTTTCATTTTGTTTCGTTGCTCATAGGCTAAAAGTCAGTTCAAGAGACGTTCAACCGCCAACAATGTTGAGATACACATTCCAGTCCCACCAGACGCCGACTCTCCTAAATTTAAGGTATTTATCTGATTACTGCGCGATTGCCTAGGGAGGGGTGGGACCTCACGTCACGGCGGTCATGCTTGAGCGGATTGGGGGAATCTTTGCTGACGTCATTGTGTACATCATTTTGTGTAGCATACCTCGCGGCGGCCAAAAGCGTTGCGAGACAAATTGCAAAAACCGTTGCGTTGAGGTCTACTTTGGCGCAACTATCCACCCAACGTTGGAACCAGTTTTTCTGTCATTTACAACTTGTGTCGCAACGATTTGTGGCACCAGCCAATGAAAATGTTCCTTTAACCTCATGTGATCTTCGGAAACGAGACAAGTTGCAAGAAAAGATGCCTAGTGTCACACCCATCAAGCAACTTGTTTCGCAGTGTGAGACAACAAAATTGTGAGACAATTTGCAAGAAAAATTGCCAGTGTGTAACAGCGCCTTATCTCCGTAGTGTCTGATAATTAGTGGCTTTATAACTAATAGTAATCTGGGATTATTGAAGTGCATTCGACAGTCGCTTTCAAAGCAAAGGTGAAGGGTAGGGAAAGAAACAATCTTATGGGAAAAAGCAATCGTGAGATGCGCGATCGTTATTTGCGCATATGACGCATCAGTGCACGTGTGACGTAATTCAAGATGGCGCTGAAAAAGCAGACGAACGAAAAAACAAAAAATGTTCACCCTATGCACAGGATACTCAAGATAGAAATTGCGTTCTCCCAGTGTCGAACGCGACAATAGACACTAATGAGCAACCAGTTTATACGTTTGTGTACGTTGCTTGCGCAAATGTTTGCGATGCTTGTGAAAATCAAACTGTACCCACAACGTTTAATATCCTTGTTCAGACATCAGTTGGTATAGTGAAGTATGTTCCGGAGGACAATGAAGTTTTGTGGAATATGAAGTCCTTCCCGGTAAGTAACTTTGCTCGTAAATTTCTTCTTACGTTTTACATTTTTAAAACTGTCATAACGCCCAAACATAGTTCATATAGAGAGATTCATTATGAAACCCCGAAAACTTCACAGGCGAGAACAGTGACATCGCACTCCATGTTAACTTGATCGTGACCGTGCCGAAATCTTTTGTCCTTGATTCACAACTGAGTTTGAATAAATTAATCGAAACTTTTGGTTGGCAGCACTAGTCTTAGTAAAAGGTTGTAGTTTGTACATGGTCAGGGCCAAAACAGCGAACAAAAACATATAACAAAGAAACTTGTCGAGTTTCCTCTGAACCATCGCTATTAGGTAAACTATGGCCCAAAGATAAACCACATCGTTAACAACCACAGCAACAAAAACGAAATTTAAAAAGTGGAAAACCACTACTCTGCACGTGCCTTTTACAATTTGTACGTGCATTAGCAAGAATTTTGCACGGGCTATCAATAATTTGCACGTGCTTTTGGAGAAACAAATATGAGGCGCGTTTTAAATTCCCATTTCACATGTGCCGAATCTAAGGGCGCGTTCGATTGACCCTATTCCGGAATAAGAATACGTGGAGTGATGATTAAAACGGAATGTTTGGCGCGTTTCGAAGCAGCAAGGGCAACAAAAATATGTTTAAAATAGCATTTTAGCGGATGTTTGACAATTTTTATGTGAATCACCGTAAAAACGAAGGATTTCTACCTTATATTCCATGCATTCTTATTCCGGAATACGGTCAATCGAACGCACCCTTATGCAAATGAGCGAAAACAATAGATTTTTCTCGACAATTAACTCAGTCCCACGTGGGAAATCACGTCGCATGCACTGACCTGACAACTGCTGACCACAACTTGCAAATAAGCGCTTCTATTGTTAATCCGCTAAATTACATATAACTGCATTTATAAACATTTGACGATTTGGTATAATAAGTACCAAAGACTGAAAGGATAGCCATTTTTTAAATGCCTGCATCTTTGAACATTTGATACATTCTGCTCATTTTTGACAATGTCTGACAAATCGGTCGTACGGGAAAAGCCTACCTGTAGACAGATTTTTTTGTAAAACAAACAACTTTTTACACTTGCTCGACCAGGGCCTCAGCTAGGAAAGAGTGAATCCGTGCTTGATTCTTATCGTAAAGGAATACTTCTGTTTTACTACAAAAAGGTGATACCGAAAACATCTGGACATTTCTCAACTTTGTTAACACGCCGCAGTTTGCGGCATTTCTTCGGAAAGTGAAACGTTGGAAAATCGATATTGCTCGTCGCCATATCGATTTGAATTCAACCGAGTGAGTGACAAATTGGTATATCCTGAAAAAAATCGATATTGGTCGTTGACTTATCGATTAGTTTACATCTGAATGAGTGGCAAATTTGCACATTCTGACCCCTAACGATAGTCGCGTATCCACGACTAAAAAGTGAACAATTCAGTGCACCCTTCAACAGAAACAGGTTGGCGAAATAAGTGCTAAGAATACAGTCGACTTTCGTTCTTGCCAGCGGTTGGCCGACCTTTAAATTCCATATTAAAGTCAAGTTTTTACCACTCAGCGAAACTGTACAGATTACGACTCAAGATTCTCAGCTCTATACAGGGAAATGAAAAAGGGCTCTTGATTTTAATTTCGTTTTGTCAATTTTTTTTATCTAAACAGGGTGGCAAAGAGTTTTTGTTAAGAGCTCACTTTAGGTTACCGAGTGTGGATTCAGGTTTGTGTGTTTCTGTGTGTTTTACTTGTTCTGAACCGTTTCTTTGGTATTACTTCACTGCGGAGATCCGTTCCTAAGCGAATGTAAGATGGCCTCAAGTCGCTGGTCACTTCGCTCAACTTTATGAGGGAGATGAGAGAAAAAAACTTGTCCAATTTTGACAGATAGAGCGGTTTTCAATTGAGTGTCGAAAGTAATTACCGAATTGCTTTGGTTTTGCATTACCTTACTCAGTGATTGGTTCAAATTTCTCGCGCCACTTTTTCAACCAATCAGAAGTGAAAGTGAAACCAATCGTGGCTCGCGCGTGCACATTTTCCCGCGCTTTGTGTCGGCTACGTGTAATTACTTCAAGTTTTGATTGGTTTACTGGATTGTCTCCTTCATTTTTGATTGGCTAAAGTAATTACTTTGGTTTTGGTTTTACGACACTCGATTGAAGCTCGCTCTATGGCCAAAAATGCTTCAAATTAGACGCACGACGATTTTGATATGCGTCACAAAGTGTCCTCTTGCTCTCCTTCCGAACTTCAACATCACTTGTGTCTGGGAATACAGACAATACGCCTTTTGCAACAAATTGGTCACATGACTCATACAGCGGCAATGTTGAGTCCCGAGGGATTGAAAACGTTTGTTTTTCCGCACCGAAACTCGTTCCCAACCATTTCAACTCGAGGCTCGAGGTACGAGATCTGGGCCCGGTTGTTCAAAAGCCGATTAACGCTAATCCCAGATTAAAAATTAACCAAGGAGTTTATTTCTCTTCTCCTAAATGCTGTTCAACGCTGATATTTGGCAAAACTTTACATTAGAAGAAGTCAATCCTGAAAAACAAAAGTAAACGAAAGAAATCTTCACCAAAAAGTTGAAAACATGAAACAAAAGTTTACACTAATCCTGGATTAAGTTAATCGGCTTTCGAACAACCGGGCCCTGTTGTCTATGGCCAATATGGCCACCGCGCGAATAAGGCGCATTGGTGAACGTGAAGCTCGGCCTTAATCAGTTCCAGAAATGTGTTTGACTTAGCCAGAATACAAATTTTCAGAGAAATGTCACTTAAGGTAAAAAGTTTATGATCATTTAAACACTCGCGAATTCCATACTTTTGTTTACAAACGAAAAGCTTTTTCTTTCCAGTGGAATTTTCCATAATTGAGCGCCAAAAACAGAGCTAAGATTCCTATTCTTATCAAGGGTCAAATAATATAAGGAAGAATAAATGTGCAAGGATGGAAATTTTTGGATTGTCAATCCGCGAAGGAAAAAATTAAAAGCGGTTTGAAAACTTAGGAAAATACAAGGATTTTTATGAAAATCATTAAAGCGTGATTAGAGGGCAAAGCGTCCTTTTCCCATATAAATCCTTATAATTTCTAAAAACACCAGTTTCCAAAATTGGGCGTGCATCCAATTACATTCCATTTCCGGACCCAAGTGGAATTTTGATTGATAATTGATAGTGGAGTTTTGTTACGTTTTCCTTAGAAATCGACGAAGGCAGACCTCCCATAAAAGTCAAGTTTGAGATTCCCTATTTTACAGTCTCCGGCATACAGGTAATTGGAGGTTGCTGTAAAATTTTATATACTCAAGGCCAGGGCAAACTGCTTCAAAATTTGCTTCAACATTCGTTCGATTTTGTTAAACAGCGATGTTGAAACAGTTTGCGCCCCACCCTCCCCCTTTCAACCGCGTTGAATTAAATCGAAGGTTAATCGATGGTAAATGTGTTTGGAAAGCGTTTATTATTCAACATTTCGTTTTAGTTATCACGAATGTTGAATGAAGTTGAAGTCGTTTACCCCCCCCCCCCCCCCCTCTGTCAACCTTGTGGGGATATGTGCGTGCGCACTGATCGGTGTCTCAATGAGGTATCCATGTCCGCAGCCATAGTAACAACCGCGGTTGCAGCCTGGGACTGTATACCAACAATCGGCGACAAAATGAGTTGAGCAACAGAGCACACTGGCAACGACACATTCATTGTTTGCAAAGAAAACTTGTCCAAAAAGTACGTTTCCGGGATACCCCTCCCTCCCCCACCCTAATCAATAGGGAGCTTAAGCAACGACAACGGCGACGGCAACGAGAACGTCATCTCAAAATATAAATTTGCGTTATTTTAATCGCTTCGTGACTATTTCAACGTTTTTAATATGACAAAGGTGTCGTAATTCCTCAAAGATAACACCAGTCGGAACGGCACTCCATTTTAGGAGAGAAAATGAAAATTTATCCTCAAGTGCTAACGTTCTTCATAAAACCAAAAACTTGGCTATTTCACGTTGTCGTTTTGCTGACGACGGCAACGAAATGGACAAAAGTGAAAAACGCACGTGCAGGGCGTGCGAAGCTATTGTTTTTGCTCAGTAAATATGCAAATTCGTGACGTTCTCGTTGCCGTCGCCGTTGTCGTTGCTTAAGCTCCCTAATGTTGTGCCGCTGTTGACAAGGCTCGTAGGAAACAGAAAAAAACACAACATTGTCCCGGGGGTGCGGGGGATTGGGCCATTTTCGCACCGAGCTTGAAATCGACTCTAAAGGATAAGAGTGTCTCAACAATTTTGACGCCGATTGAAGCCTCTCGTGAAGCTTTGTTGAATCAAATGTTGATGATGTTTTGAAACCGTTTGCCCATTCCAGCAACCTCACGAGGGCTGGTACGGCTGTGACTTTGAACTTTGAACCTACGTGCTCCCACATGGTCGAGACAACAGAGTTTGTTTCACACGCAGGTTTTCCGCATCTTTTACTATTTGCAGGTTCGATATTTGAAAATTATTGAAAAGAGTGGCTACCAGGCTCTTCCCTGGGTGCGGTACATCACACAAAACGGAGGTATGTGCTTTCTTTCTCGTTCTCGGTGAGTAAACAAAGAAAACGAAATAAACGAGATACAGATAAGGTCTACCTTCGTTTTATGCAGTTCAATTTATCTTTAGATCGAGTGGGCCTTGCTGTTGAGGGTTGCCAAACTGCCCAATAATGGCGCGCCGACTGAGTATGTATCAGTCCTATATTTCGCGCGCCGTTTGGTCAATGCATTCTACAGCACGACCCGCCAAATATGAGGAATTTGTCTTCCGCTCGATCCTGTGACAAAGGTTACATTGATTGTTTCGTTGCTGACTTAGTGTCTTGGTTCGTACGGGAGGGTACACGGTCTCTGTTTGGACTTCCGAATTGCTGACATTGAACGTAACGCTGGCCGTGTAAATGCAACTACGGTTTTAACTCTTGAGAAAGGTAATTAGCTAGTTGCTTGGCAACGGGTGAAAGGTCAGCAGAGAATCTCAGGCAGGACTCCACAACACCGGTCAACTTGACCAATGAGCCTGTCCC
>NC_090878.1:11655310-11665310 GCF_036669935.1 Montipora foliosa | reverse complement strand
ATTAATAGTATTACTATGAAATGAGATTCAGGAGTCTTCCCTTGTCATACAATGGCAGAATTGCCCAGAATTCTTTTTGGGCATGAGCGAGACAATTGTTATTACATCATTATGAATCACAAATACGCAAAATGCATTACCTGGCATACCATTAACAGCAATCTTTGCAGCACTTGCAGAAGGGCTAATGCCATTTGATTCACTGTGACATGCCATGTCGCTGTGTACAGCTCTTGCAACATTTGTTTTGTTGTCACTTGGTACACTTTCCTGGCTTAACATTTCTAACTCCCTCTGAACATTTTCAGCGTCAACTTTGGATAAAACCATGGAAACAAAAATTAGCCACCTTACTAGAGGCACTAGTAACACCTAGGATGCAAAGCTCGCTGTGCTAATAATAAATAAGATGGCTTGGACATGTAATAAGAGGTGATGACTGGATCAACCGCATGATCTGTCCAACCTCATTCCCAGGGTCTCTCTGTCTCTACCACAATGGAGACCCTGGGAACGAGATTGTGATCTGTCTTGAGACAGGTGAGCAAACTAAAAGGCACAGGCCTTGCAAAACCTGGTCAGAGCTAGTGTCCAATGACACGTGATGCTCTGCAATCTCTTAGTTGAAAGGCTGGAAAGACCACTTCTGTCCAGAAATGCACCCAATTAGATGCACGCCCAATTTTGACATCCAACACAAAGTGTCCCTTTAAGTCTGAGCATTTGCTACCTATTTTCAACAATAAGGTAAGGATAAAGGTTAGCGTTATTATTAGCTTTGGGTAAATATGCAGCAGTTAATCTTTACTTAAAGAGCAGCATTTGGGGGACACTTTGTTTTTTGTCAATTGTCTGTATTCCGAGACACAAGTGATGCTGAAGATGGTGAGAAGAGCATCTAATTGGTGGCATTTCTGGACATATCTGGGACAGAGAGAGATGGAGGCCAAACATACCACAAAATGTATTCACTAAATGGATGATGACGATGACGACAGACTTACTAGCCTTATGGTATTTTACCTATTAACTATTGGCTTGAATATCTAGACATGTTGTTCTTTTTTAAATGCAAACTAGGGTATATAAATATTTGCATTGATAATTACGTTTCCTTTTGTACAGGGAGCTCGCGCCGTGGTGCCTCTGGGATTTTCGTTAATAATGTTTATGCATAACTATGGTTTATGCTAAGACATCTCTTTTTAGAGATTCGTTTTTTGTAAGAATATCAAATTTATGGAATGCCTTTAATACCTTCTGATCTAAAATCTGAATCTAATGTTAATGTTTTTAAGAATAAGTTAAAAACATTCTACTTCACTAGATTTAAAGTTGTATTGGATGCTGATGGTGCTCGTACTTTCAAACTTGTCTGCTGTAAATGTTGTAGGATTAATAATTTAGTTTGATGTTCTTGTTGATATATATAATATATATATATATTTTTTGAGAAATTACCAGCGGGGAGGGATTGGTGTAGTTAGGTTTTTATGTTCATTGTGTGGGTTGGATTGGGTGGGTGATACACCTTGTAGGAGACTTAACATTGTGATGTTCTATTGTGCTGTCACCTGCCTTTGTTGGCAAATTGATTGAGGAAATAAAAAATATAAATAAATAAATTTACAATCCTTCCAGAGTAGTAAGTTGACCCTACACCCTACTCTACCTTGAATGTGAATATCTTTTACTTCGACTGTGCATTCTCCCATGTCTTCGTCACACTGCAAGCGCAGGTCATCTCCCAGCATCATATTACTTGCACCTTCAGTTTTCATAACAGTGTCTTGACTAACAAATTCACTGGCGTCAGCCAGGCGTACTGGACTAATAGGATGATTTTGACAGTTATAGCAAACCCACTTCCCTAAAGTATTGTTGAACAAAGAACAACAGAGAATCGCAATGAGTATCTACTATTCAAAGAATTTGGGACATTATAAGCAATGATCACATCAATTGCTCAAAATGATAACAAGAGAGAAAACAGGTTTACATAAGTTTCTTTGAATGAAAAATTGTATAAATGGACACCACTGGCTACTTTTTTTCCCTAAAATGAAGTACATGTAATTAAAGACAGATTCTTTCAAACTAAGGGCGCGTTCGATTGACCGTATTCCGGAATAGGAATACATGGAATAGAAGTTAGAAATCCTTCGCTTTTACGGAGATTCACGTTAAAATTGTCAAACACCTGCTAAAATGCTATTTTAAACATATCTTTATTATTCTTGTTGCTTCAAAACGCCAAACATACAGTTTTAAATCATTGCTCCACGTATTCTTATTCCGGAATAGGGTCAATCGAACGCACCCTAAGATTCAAATTCATTTTGACAATGACAACAGTCAGTTACAGTACTTTCAAACAGCTGCCATTGAAACCCCTGCTGGTATGGTGTAATTTTAACTAGCGGCGAAATAATGTTTTTTTCATACGGCACATACACAATTTACTGGAAGAGATTCTCACCGATTGGCATGGTCGCCAGTGGAGGAACATGACATTGCATGTGATAACCTTTGTCACAGGCGTCACAGAATAATAAACTACCCTGTTAGAGAACAAAATATCATCGAGATTCATTTAGGTCCAGAAAAGCAGAGTCTTCCCTCTGCCTTCACCTTAAATCCAACCACACATACAGTATGGGCTTCAGCACAGGGCTGAAGGGACCCCAAAGGCAGCAATTACTGTAAAAATAAAAACCTTGAGCTACATGTACTGAGAAAGAGAGCGGGGAAGGCTCAAATGACATGATTGATCGAAAGAGCCATAATTATAATCATATGATGGGAAGTCGCAGCCGTCCTCTTGTGCTCCGACTCCAGGTTGACACCTTCTTCCCCATAAAGGTGGTGGCACAGAATGTTGGCTCACGTGAGACTAGAAATTAAGCGTAGCCCGCATAACTCATTAAGGAGGCAGTGCTACCCACTTATTAGGACGCTTGCCTTGAGATCTGGAGATCCCTGGTTAAAGACCCATTATGATCACTTGTTGAATTTGATCCTGCTACAAGTACAATGTAGTCCTTGGTTCAACTTCTCAGTTGCACTTGTAAATAGCCAGCTGGTTTGCATCCGGCCAGTTGGGATTTTTAACAGTTTTCATTGATGTTCTGTTCTGTTTTTTTGCTGATAGTGTTTTAATGGTCCTGTGGGTAATTTAGTACAGTATTGTTTTTTTTTTTAATTTCAGTGTCACATGAGTTAGAATAGCTTGCCTGCAGAGCACTATTGTACCCATAAACATCTCCCAATCATATTGTATCAATTTTATTCTACCACAGACATACTTGTAGGCAAAGGTACACTTACATGCAAATGAGGATTATCAAATTTCAATGAAAAACTCACTGGATCTCCACTGTCATTGCAAATTATACAGGCTTTACAATCGATGCATTGCCATGCACTCGCATCTGACGTTATCCGATGCACCAACTCTGGAGAGTAATTCATGCAACTTGGGTGTGCTGTTGAAGAAAAGAACTTACAATAATTGACATTATGATAATAATATTGAAAACTGCCAAGACTTTAATTATTAATAATTAATTTTTAATTTCCAATAACATAATAATTGTTTTTTATTTGAAATTTCTCCACTTCTTCACTCCACCAGCACTTGGCTACAAAAGTTTGATGGGTAATCAAAATGTGACTTACATGTACTAGTACTGAAAAGGAAACACATTCGAGTAGGCTAATTTCAGATCAAATTACCCTTAAGAAATTTCAATTACACTGAACGTATCACAAGATTAGTCTATAGTGTAAACAATCTAAGAAACACAGATGGCATGTACCTATAATTTCTTTTATGCTACCATAACTTTAAATTATAAGGTTGGCATTCATGGTATACAAGAGCTGTCTTTTAGGCACTTTTCCTTATATTAGGCTGTCAGTTCTTAAGCAATGTCTAAATATGATGAAATGGCATCATAAAAAGGGCGAAAGACAAACTGGACAGCAAAACCATGGTGGGATTAATAGACTTGCACACTGCATATAAAAGTCTTCCATGAGCAGTCAGTACAATCCTGCAAAACTGTTGATTGCATAATGAAACAGTTTTTGTGTAAAATTAATGAGTGCTGTCCTTTTAGTAGCCTTTTATAAATGTGAACGGCACAGAAATCAAGTGAGGCATTAAGCCTGGTTTTCACTATTGACGCAAGCACAAGTGCAAAGATAAGGGCACTTATTTCACATTGAAAACAAGGTTGATACAAGCATTTATAAGCACAAATACAAGCACAAGTGCAAAGATCAAAAAGTTTCCTTTTCCTTGTGCTTATGCTTGCATTCGCTTGCGTTGTGTGAAAACGAAACACAGCATAAGCACAAGGAAATTTGCTATATCTGGCCAATTAAAGCACTCCTTCCAGATTCCCCGCATCTGAGAATTAAAAAATGGCAGATGCTGTAGTTGAATTTGATGCTTATGTTGATGTTTGATGTCACTAACAAAAGCTACTAATATGCTTGTGGTTGCACTTGCGCAACCATGCAATCATGCAGGCCTTACACTACCGTGAATGTGATGAATGGCTGAAGAACCTTCGCTTGATCAGTGAAGGTTCTTCATCAATTCATCACATTCACAGTAGTGTAAAGCCTCACTTGATTTCCGTGCCAAAACAGCTTTTATTCTCAGTGATGGAGAGTGATATCCATTAATGTCTCTGTTCCTTATGTTTGTGTGCTAACTACTAGTTATGATCAAACATTGACTCCAATTGGCGTTAATGGGGGAGCACTGCCTTGCGTTAGGTTAGCCTGTGTGACTTCCAGCGATTGTGTGACAAAGGAACCTCACTTATCTCCCCAGCACTACGAGCTGAATGCAAAACAGCACATGCTGGATCGGACAAGAGTATCGGTTAGCAGGCGATATTCAAAAGGCAACACAGCCAACAAGCTTGGGGGAAGTCGCTGCCCAGACTTAACCACACCACACAGTAGTGTCCCGAGTTTATTGACAGACAACGAGGCCCAATCTCGACTCCAAAGGGAGGGAGGGAGGGAAAAAAATCAAATCGTAACCACACTAATATGTAGAGAGCTATCTGCGCTGAACAACAGAACATAAGTGATCTCTAAATAGTTTTCACATGCTTTTATAGCTAGACAAATGTCTGCTGGCATAGCCAGTCGGAAGAGCTGTACTACGAGAGAACTTAGTGTTACACGTGCCAACTCTTAGCCGTGAATAGAGCTTTGAAAAAAGCGCCAATGCCGTGGATCGTACTAGCCTAGCCTAGACAACAAAGCTGCGAAGTTCGAAGCAAAAATACAATAAATCCTTAGTGTTTGCTGACCTTGGCAACTAGACGGCACAAACGCTACATTGAAAACAGAACCGCCATGAAAAGGGTTACAGATAGTAAATTGTCACGATCCATTAACTACATTTTACTTGCGTGACAGTAAAATTGCCTTTAATGCCCCTGTGCCTGTGTGAGAGGGGAACCTTGGAAGAATTTATCACAAGGAATTATTGTAGAGTGGATTTTAATTTGATTGTTAGCTACAGGTATATGCTTTTAAATTAATAAAAAAATTAATAATGCTTACAAATAATCCTGGTACTTTTGATCTAATAATGAAGATGCTGAAAGAAAACTTAACTTTATTCTTAGTTTTTTAACATTTTGAAGCAATAGGTTTAATACAAACACCATATTTGTAGAAAAGAACATGGAAATGAATGAAAACCCAACACAATAGAAAATACAAGTTAACAAGTTTAAATTATAACAATATTAACTGGAAATAATTTAACCACAATCAAGACATTCAAGCTGTGAATCATAATTATCATGCAGAGTCATGCCATTTTAAAAGCAGGAGAATATTGGGACAATTTAATATAGGCTTTGAAGCTATTAATGTATCTTAAATATGTAATAGGAATGTTTTCCAGCTTCAAAAACATGTCGATTAACAAGTACATGTACTGTATATTGATCAACATTTTGGCATTATTTTAGTCATCTTGTGAAGCAGTCAGACATTCTCAAATTTTGATAGGACAAAGTCCAATTCATGACAGGTACTTTTGATCCTTAATTGTGAGTGCCAGTCTTTGAAGAGATGGAGACAACTAACAATAATGAAAAAAATCTACAGTGAACTTTGTTGAGAAGAAAGATCATTGCAAAACAAGCATGGGTTCCCAAACTTTTTGGTAGACGGTCAGGTGTTCTCCTGAATAACCCTCTCGTACAGTCTCTCAAAATTCAATAAACATGAATGAGTGATGGGAAGATTGGAGAGCAATTGAGAAAGTGAAAACATTGCTCAGGGCACAGAGCAGCACTAGTCAAATTATAACTTTGGGATAAATTATTCCCAAAGACAATGACTTACCTTCAGTTCACGGAATTCAATGCAATGTACCAGGAGGGTATATCGTCCTGGAGAAGGACTGTTGTTTGTATAAACTGACAATTCAATGACCTGAGCGGAAGTGAACCTTCACAGTCAACTTGAAGGTAATTTCCACTTAGGCTTTGTCAATACATCATTTACAAACAACAGTCCTTCTTTCACACTCTACAATCAAACTCTGTTAAAGGATGTCATTTTTGGGTTCAAACCATTTTCAAACAACAACCTGTTGTATTTAATGATTATTATTAATAGTGCATTGGTATCAACCTTTGTTTCCACAGTCTCTGCATATCAGCAGATTTTCTGGTTCTCCACGCCTGTTTGCTGCTGCAGTCTGTAGGCAAAAGTCACAGACTTGCTCACACTCTGGAATTTCCCTCTCTGGACTCTAAAATGAATAACATTTTTTTTTTTAATGGAAAGTTGCTCCTATATGCAAGTTGATTTAGCTGGTAAGAGCAGTAGATCACTGCTGTTTCATTGGCACGAAGCACAGTGAGTAATCATTGCTCTCCTACCTGGAGGAGACATTATTCCACACAAGATACATTTCCACCTCCACAGACTGCCCCAACTTTTCTTGAGGAGACCAAAGGGGCTCTGCTTGCAAGCAAGATACCTCACAGTCTCAGGGACAGTCTTTGGGAAATTCATGCAGTTATTTGTTGATAGCCCTAGAAATCTGGGTAGGGGTTGGGGAGGATGTATGAATGGGTATCTGTAATATACTGCTGGTGTTAGTGGCCCTGCAATGGACTAGGATGATCCCTCCAGGGGACGATTGGGGGGAGGGGGGGGGGGGGAGGGGGTACATGTAGTAATGCTTGCATTTGCTTCATGCAACCGTGATAAGCTTTGGCTCTGAGCCCCTGTGGCATTTATGCAACTTACCTACCTACAGCAAATTATTTGCCTCACTGCAAGTAGCTTTCGTTAAATGGCTTCCTGGAGATACTTACGATAAGCAATGTACTTTATATTTATTTTACTAGTCAGAATAAAAGGAAAATGCTGATGAATTAGAACAATCACAAAAAAAAAACCTTGAAAATTAAATTAAGAGCATAATTCAATTTCCTCACTTTTTCATTTCAATAACATGCTCATTCATTACATTAACCTTATTTGTGAGCTCAAGCATTTCCTTCTCAAAATTGAGGATTAACAGATTTTATCGTTTGACAGTAAATAATTATTTTGCAGGCACACTTGAGCGGCAACTAGTGATACCATTACTAAATTCTCTAACTAATAATGCTTAATGTTCGAGGCGGAAATTCAAATCCACGTCAACAAATTATTCCATTTGTACACGCGGACTGAAAAGCCCACAAGTTGTCGAGAGAAATTATAAGTTGCGATAATAATAGCTCTCAATTAGACAAAACACGTATTCTATGATAAAGTGCTTTCAGGGATACTCAAAACTCTCCAAGTTAAGAGCTATTCATGGTAGGAAGGCGACATAGAGGCTGTAAAAGTTAAGTTGACTCGCGAATAACTGCAACTTGCGAAATGAGATGATGTTCCGTGATCTGTAACAGTCTAACACTTACCTCAGCTGACTCTAAAAGCCGATACATTCCGTCGCTCACGGACCAAATTCTGCCATTATCTAAGTCCTCCTTTAGAGCGATCTTGATTCTAGCCTTCAAATTATGATAATACGGATGCCTTGCGCTGATAAATTTCTCGATGTCCACAGCGCTTACGCCGTAACCACGATCAAGCGCTCGAATTGCTTCGCCCACCCATCGGGCTGCTCGCGACACCTTACTCGACCCAAGAACTCTATGCCAACCGGACGCGTTCCGATAGGAAATTGCCCCCTTGAATGATCTCTTTGTCACTATTCCACTGGCGATAAGCACTGATAAATCTTCCTCTGTGTCGCGTTGGTCAATTCCGTGACATTTGTGCATCGTCCGACAAATTCTCTCCAAGTCGGGCCGTGATTTCCGACTACGGAGTAAGTTAATGCATTCGAGAATCCAGTTCATATATTTCGGACGTTTCTCGGTCATGTTTGATTCGGCAGAATTAGGCGCAGATATAGCGCGTGGAATTTTCAAGCTAAAAAATTGTAGTGTAAGAAAGGTTTCGCGGAGCACTATCGGCGCTGAAGTCTAGTTTACATACTGCATAAATTTTTACGAACGAAAAAAAACAAACGAATCGGCATGATGCGCCCGTGCTTCTTCAGCGACATCCCTCCCGAACAATGCGTCGACAGAAACAGCAATGGCGGTCCACAGGGTGGATCAGACACCCCTGTCTGGAGAGAACTAATCAGTTTTTAGCTTAAAAATGACCGAATTACGCCTTCAGTAAGACTTTTCAAAACCAAATTACTAGATGACTCACTCCTAAAGCCCTAGCTGGTGGTATTCTATGCTGTAAAAATGGTGGTTATCGAAAAAGTACCAACATTATCCTGCTAACCATCGAACTTTCGCTTTCGATTCGTACATATAGACATTACAGGTGTACATGTGTATGCTTTGTCAGTATTGAATAACAGATCCATGGGTCAGATAGAAAGATTGAAGACGTAACATCCCTGTGAAATGAAGAATTCGGAAGTTTCTGAGCCCTCTTCGGAGAATTCAGATGATCTAAAGACCGAAAATTCTCGGGGAAATACAAGAGGAGACACTTCTCACACAAAGCGAACCAAGCAAGCGAGCAAGGAAAAAAGAAGGGAGGTATGTTTCCTGTAAGGTAGCCGCTTAATTTTTTTCTGGAAAAATATTGAAATTGGTGCCGTTTACAAAATTCTTCAGCTGCATGCCTTTCTCAAACTTATTAATAATTCATAAAGAAATGTATGGGTTTATCATCTGGGTCGATATGGTAAATACTGACCACTGTAGTGTCAAGAAATTTGGAAACTGATATTTTAGGCCTTTTCCCTTCGTCAGTTCGCTCTGATGAAGAAGGAACGCTCAAAATGTCAGCTTTGTTTACGTAGGTTGGTCAGTTTACCATTTCAACCCAGTTGATGAACCCATCTCTGTGTTTCACTTCCCCACCAATGCAGCACCTCAATTTCTTCCTTAGAGGCAAAACCCTTTTAAGCATGTAACAATTAATCTAATCAACTACCAAATCAACTACCACACCACATGCATGAATTTGGATATCCAATGAAATAGTCATACCATGCTCTTGCATGGGTGCAGGGATGTCATAGTGGCGAAAGCACTGGCCTCCCACCAATGTGGCGTGGGTTTGATCCCAGACTCAGCGTCATATGTGGGTTGAGTTTGTTGGTTCTCTACTCTACACTGAGAGGTTTTTCTCCGGGTACTCTGGTTTTCCCCTCTCCTCAAAAACCAACATTTCGCATGATTTGTGTTAATTGTTAATTTCAGTTTACAGTGTCCCCAATTAGTGCTCCAGCGCTAGAACGACGAGACACTTAAATAAAGTTCCTTTCCTTTTCCTTTCCTTTCCTTTCTTGGTAGAGTGGTATCTATCACTTTATCAGTGCTGGAAATAACAGTCGGTCATCGGACATTGTCCGACCAAATTTTGCAAATGTCCGGCCAATTTCACATTATGATCGGACATGATGACCGAACATCTC
>NC_090878.1:11647810-11650310 GCF_036669935.1 Montipora foliosa | reverse complement strand
TCTTGTTCTTCACAGAATGTGCGGTTTCTGTTTTTGGGTCTTCACTTACTGGTTTTGGGTTGAAAGACAGTGACATTAATCTTGATCTTGTTATACCTGATCAGGTACTACAGTACACCTATTGCAGTGTTTCAGCCACAAAATTTTCATTGAGGGACAAAATGGCCCTTGGAGACCTTTTCTGGGGGCCAAGAAATTAAAAGCTGCAAAAGGAATAATGCTTCAGGGTACCAGTGAAAATAAAGCAGTTTATTAATTTTGGTAACTTATAAGGCATACCCATTGCTTCGTCAATATTGTCGTTGTCTTTGTTTGCTTTTCCTCTTTTTCACTGTCCAAAATCGTCTTTTCCAAGATGCCATCATGAATAAAAGTATGCATGAGCACTTTCAGTGATACAGCACTAAGTTGAGGCTATATAGTGTCCAGGCTACTAACCTTGCAGTTGCGATGCTCATTATTCAGACAACTGGATGATAGAAATTGTCCAGCTACAGTTAGGGAGATTATCACATTGACTTCTCCCTTTCATCTGAATGTGCACTTCAAACATATCTATAGATGAACCCAACAAATTGACCTGATCCCATCTGCGTGGTTTAATTAGCCCAGTTGGTAGAGCATTGCGCCGGCAAGGCAGAAGTTGTGGCTTTGAATCGGGACCATTGTAGCCACCGGGTGTTACAATAACTAAGAGCCCCCTGAAAACTTTAAGACCTACAGCACTGTAAGAGCTAGCCCTCGGGGTCTAAGTCTGGGTTTTAGAAAAACTAAGAAAACTATGAAAGAAACCTGGGGAAACTTTCATGTACCGCTAGTCAGAGATTTGGGCCGGATGTTGTTTCTATCTACAGCAGCCGTTTATTGTTTGCATGACGTATAGCTAAATTGTGGACTAGTTTTGATAGTTGAAGTAGAATAACAAGACTTAGTGTGTACTGACAAAGTAATTAGTGTATCATTGTTTTTTAATCAGTGGTTATGACCAAAGGGTTAACCCTTTCACTCCCAAGAGTGACACTTATAGATTTTACTCTGTCTAACGCGAGACGATTTTACTCGTCAATGGGTATTACCCCACAGGAGTAAAAGGGTTAACAGACTGAGTTTCTCGTTATTTGAAAGACCCTATCTTAGTTTCCGTGCCAATAAGTAACCATCGACGAATGTCACTGTTTTTATTTCTGTCACACAACATTGAAGGGTGTCATGGCATTGTGTATATTTCAAATGACAACAACATCCAGCGCTCAAATCTCCGACTAGCGGTAAGTTTTCCTGGGTTTCTTTCCACTGTTTGAAAGGGGTCTTAGTTTTCGTAGTACAAAAACTGAGACCCCGGGGTCTTAGGTCTTAGGTCTTGAGTTTTAGTTTTCGAGGGTCTTAGTTTTTGTAACACCCTGGAGCCACCAGAGTTATTCAGGTGTCTATAATTGGATGCAATTTCTTAAATTGCAAGGATCACTTCTCCCGTACAAATATTATTAATGATAATGATAATTGTAAATTAACTATAATTATAACTGTCCTTTCAAATCTTTGACAGGGTAATGTGCCCCATATTCTATTGTCAATTTTGGATTTGCTCCAGAAAAATGGTAATTATAGTATGAAATATTCATGTACTGTATTAATTGAGATGAGCCGTAATCAAATTTGCATACATGTTTTCTTGCAATAACAGTTTGTTTTGTCACTTAAAATTTTTTCATGAAGTGTTTCTAAGTTTGTGAACAGAATTGATAATTATATAAAAGTTTGCTCCAAATTTTCCTTTGATTGTTTTCTTTATTATTTATATATTTCACGATTTGTACCTACAATTAATATGCAGGTGTTAGAACAAAAGGGCATAGCATCCCCTACAAGGTTCAACCACCTTACCCAACCCCATAACGTTAATATAAAATACATGTATATATTACAATCTTAAAAGAACGAGTGTTGTCCCCATTAAAAACGTTAATTGTACAAATTCCAAAAGAATAACAATTTAAGCTTGCGCTCAGAAGGATCCCAAGGAATTTTCTAATTATATCTTGCATAGTATCGTCAGGTATACTATTCCACAAGATAGTAATTCTGTTAAAGAAATAATCACGAAAATGTTCGGTGCGAGTTCTAGTTCTATTCTTTAGAGAGTTACTCGGATGTGAAAAGTGACTTTGATGCCAAAGTGCCTCGGATATTATTCAAACATGTTTCCAGGTTTGTGATCTGTTAAAATAATAATTATTGTTATTCAAAATACAATTTAATATTGTACCAGTTCCTTGGGTTTTCAGTTGTTAACTGATTAATATTTTTATTAGAGCGGTTTTCAATTGAGTGTTGAAAGTAATTAGTGAATTGCTTTGGTTTATGATTACTTCACTCAGTAATTGGTTTAAAGTTCTCACGCCACTTTTGCAACCAATCAGAAGTGAAACCAAAACCAATCTTGGCTCACGTGTGCACATTTTCCAGCGCTTTGTGTCGGCTTTGTGTAGGTAATTACTTC
>NC_090878.1:11615310-11642810 GCF_036669935.1 Montipora foliosa | reverse complement strand
CACAACCGCGCGCGGCCTTAGGTGTTTTTTCCGAACTCCCTGCAGTATTTCCATCGCCAAAACTCAACAGATCATTCCGTGTCTACCACATTTCCTGCTACCGAATGAACATTCAAGTGGACCCGACGAGATCTAACCTCGCCTCTGCCATGGTGAATTCGAAAATAAGGCCGCGCGCGGTTGTGGGATACGGCGTTAAAAGTTTTCTCCCCAGTCGTCCAAATTACGTCACCAGATCACCTGGAATGAGCGGTAAATTCATGCTGCGTACCTGGCCTCGGTTGTTCAAAAGGTGGGTAGCGGTATCCACCAGATAAATCACTATCCAGCGAATAAACACCAGCAAAACCAACAACAGGGGCTAGAAGTCTATCCTATAACTGTAATATTATGTTTCTTCAGAGTCACTCTCAAAAGTTCCGAGTGTTGAGGCAAACACCTTTACAAAGAATAAATCAAACAATAGAGACTTGAAGGTTAACAAGAGGGAGCGAGAACTTGAAAACCGTGAAGATGGAATTTTCGAAATGGATGACTTGGATAACACAACTAAGCAAATACCTGTAGAATCAATGGAGAACTGTGATGTTGATTCCGCCCAGAAAGAGATTTCGTCTCAAGAGCAAGGCAAGAAAAACTTTGATCAGAATGACACTGGAGAGGACATTGAAATAACGTTGAGTGAATCTGAGAGCGAGAAACAACCAGGCATACTGGGAGACGCGGGTGGAGGTGTTGATTTGAGAGAAAAGAATAGCCTTGTCAGATATAAGGACAGAACAAACATCACTGCAGAGCAGGAGGTTGAGTACAGGTAAGTGCACGAGAAAGGAAATAATTACCAGTTTCAGGGTTTGAACACTGGACTGCATGATCAAGAATGAGTCAAACAGCTGAAACTCAAGTGCAAGACCAATGAAGCAAGCTAGGGAAAAACACGAACCTGTTTTCTGAAGTTGCAAACTTGTGATTAAGGCCCGGGAAAACAGCTTCAAAACCGTTTGCCGTTTGCACTAAGCAGTCTCTCGATGACGTATCCATGTTCGTATCCATAATAAGAACCGTGACTGTAACCTGGGATTGAAAAACCAGGCCTCTCGTGAAGCTTTGTTCAATCAAATGTTGATGATGTGTACCAACCACCCACCCCCCCCCCCCCTTTCAACCGTGTTGAATCGAAGTTGAATCAAATGTTGAAGATGTGTTGAAACCGTTTGCCCACCCCACCCCAGCAGTCAAAATCGCTCAGCATCGTTCAACGAAATCGAACGTATGTTGAATCAATGTTCGACCCTTTTGCCAGGGCTTTTACGTACATAATGAGTGGTATTTTGAGGCCTGCTTGAGTAAAACATTTTTTATCTCTCTTTTGCTTTCTGTTTCTCCCAAATAATTGAGCTTGTGGTCTCAAAATATAGGTTGATTGTTCGGTATCATTTGTACCATTTCAGTATCTGGTCGTCCATTGCCATTGCGGAACTGATATCAGTTCAATTTATACTGTATTGCCATGCTCACAATACAATACATACATACATACTTAATTGACCGCTCTCCATAGGGGCTTTTCAGGGCCAATGAAACACAATCAACGAAACAACAGAACACAACAACAACAACAACTGTTAAGAATCCCAACTGGCCGGAGGCAAACCAGTCGGCTATTTACAAGTGCAGCTGGGAAGTTGAACCAGGGATAACCAGGAACAAATTCAACGAGTGTCAGAGCGGGTCTTGAACTCGGGATCTCCGGATCTCAAGGCAAGCGCCCTAACCACTGGGCCACACTGCCACACTGCCACGCAAGCTATTGTCAGTTTTTCCAACTGAAACACAAGTAGTAAACAGCTTTGGCATTTGCAAGACATTAAGAGGAAAAGAAACAGTTTTCCTGTACTTAAGGCATACTGCACCGGCCTGGCGTGAAATGGTACAACTGCCGAATTGAAAACAGTAACAACTTTTTTTTTCTGTATCGTCATACCCCTGTAACGTATTGTTTTTCTCCGACATGGTGACAACCTGTAAACAGGTTTGATGCACAGGTTTTCAGGGGAAACAGTCGTCCGATAAAGACTTGCTGCTATTGTAAAGAGGATGGACATGTCAAAGAAAGTTGCCCAGATTTGAGGAAACCATCTCTGAAAAAACTGCCTCCAATTACAGCAGAGTTTGGTGCCTTGTTGGATTACGTTTGCACGACGTGCAGAGGTATGTGGTGCTCAACTTTTCTGTAAAAAAGTTGAATGTCAGACTGGTGTAGACACTACCCAGGAGCAGGAGCCGAGCTGGTGTAAACACTACCCTTTCACCGCTAAGTAGCTTAACTAATAATTGGGAACAGGGGCCTTAAATTCTACGACGGCAACAAAAGTGAAGTGTCGAAATGGTCTTAACACTACCCTTTCGCCATTAAGTAGCTTAATTCGGAATATGTGCCTTAAGGAGGTTCGCGCGAAAATTTTTCAACATTGATTTTTTTCTGAAACGTTTACCACTGTAAGATGATGAGTTAGTTATGTCAGAAATGTAAAAAAAATGGGGGGTCACCGACTTCGTTTTGGAGAGAACATGCCCGGAAAAACACCCAAAATGTGACAAAATCGGGCTTCGTTAGCGAATAAGGCCAGTGTCTGTAAACCCAAATATATTGCAATTAAATCTTTGAAGTGAAATCTTCTCTGCCAAATATTGTTTAAGTGGACTTATTAAGTGAATTTAGTCAACTGGTGATGGTCCTTAAAGATCAAGTTCGCGTTTAGCGACCACAGTTTCATGCGCCTTGCAGCCGCAAGGTGGCAGGATTCGATGTCCCGTGAGCAGAAATCTTGAAATTTTTTTAACTTCCCACATTGATTTTTTGTTCATTTTTGGACAACGTGGAGATAATTGTAAATAAAGTCCGTTTCTGGAAAGAAAAATAGGGGTCACCGAACGTCCAAGACCGTTAAATCAAGGCAAAGCTATAGCAATGGCCGTTTGCCTTATCATTTCTTATTTTAGTACTTAGCGCGCGCGCTCGTGTATGACGTGGCGAGTGCATTTGCGTGCGCAGTAAGGATGCGCAGAAACAATTGGTGCGAACGTCCTTAAGGGCCCACGGACGGATTTTCCGAGCGTTGCTAGGGAAGTGAAATGTTACTTCCGGTGACTGACGTCATCATATAGTGAGCTGACCAGAAAACCCACCCACAAGCAAAAATTACCGGACGAACTGTTGTTTCCATCCAAGATTTTTCCTCGCCCTTTCTCGCGCTCGTTCTCAGATCAACTGCGCATGCGTAAACGAACTGACTTCCGGTTTGAGAAAAAACCTAAATTTCCGGCGGTCTTTAAACTGAATTAATGTTTTTTTCATATGGCACGTTTCACCTCCAAATACAGAATATAGGTAAGCATTGATTTTTTCAAATCATCTTTTTTGAAAATTTTATGGATATTTCAGTATCGTTTATCTCTCTAAAAAGAACATTTTTCAAAATAAAAAGATAACCATGCTTGGCTGGATGCAAAAACGAATACAAATTATGAAACCACTGATTAAATACCAAAATTGTGTAGCACGTAGACAAATTTAGAGTTTTCTTTTATTTAGGGTCATTGGTTTACAAAAGTTAGAAACTGACCAAAATAATGCCAAATTCTCTCAAATTAGTTAACTATTACATCCTTAGCAACGCACCCCAAAAATACGTCAGTAGGCCCTTAAGATCTACGACGGCAACTTCAACGAGAAACCCACTGAAAAAATAGCATTCTATGAACAAAGCACTGGCTCTGCTTGTGCATTTTAAAGTTTGTACCTGATGAATTTCCTTATGCGGCTAATGTTTCGAAGGTGATAGAAACCTGCCTTACACATGGCTGTGACATGATGTTCCATAGACATAGATGTATCATAAAGAACTCCGATATTTCTAACTGGTGATGACTTGCAAATCGCCTCATCACAGACTGAAATTGAGGTCAGGGGCGGAAGTAGGCGATGACGGCATTCAGGACAATTAGGTCTGTCTTGCCCCTATTCATTTTGAGCATGCTGACTGTCATTCAAGCATCAATGTCTCGTACACAGTCTTCTATCACTGACTTTGCCAATGTTAAGGGTTAAGTGTGTGACTCAATTATCTTTTGTATCAATAATATTGTAATTGACAAGGCGATACGGTTAACAATGGTAAATTGATGAAGAAATGTACTTTTGTAGTTTTGGTGTTTACTTGGGAATGGAAGTTTTTCCAATTTTTTTGAAGAGATTAATATACACCATCTTCCACACTTCCACGCTTAACTTGCAAGAGTGCTCCATTTCAACAATTTCAGTCATTCGAGCCTTGAGCATCTAAAAGTTTTATCTTCAATTTGCTTTTCAGCTGATTTTGAGTTTGACAAAGAAGAAGTGGCGTACAGAGAGAGGGTTTTAAAGAATTTGGAAGGCTATATTCACGAAATATTTCCAGGTTTGTATCCTGGCCACCGTTGTGATAAATTTTGTTGTTTGAATGTAAAAACGTAATGAATAAATAGCCTGCATAACAAGCGATCGCCCTCACTCGGTTAAGAATCGCCAAAAATAGCGCCTGTTATGCAGCCTATGAACAGATGGCCAAAAATACAACGAAGCTTGTTTTCGTGCTAAGTTCAATATCAAAGATATTGCTGAGGTCATTTATCGTTATTAGTATGCCAAGGAGAGCCTTATAACTGCAAAAAGAAAGAGTTGGTTAGGGTCATCGGTTGGTACATCTGATTACCAAGCGAATGTTTGTAAAGACAGATATTTTGATACTTTATGTTTTCCTGAGTCTTAGCAATCTATGCAGTGTTGGTTCATTTGTCGCAACACTGTTTTATATTGTGGCTCCTCCTTCGATTAACATGTCCGTGTATCGAATATATAAACTTGTTCGCACACCTGAACACTCAGTCCATGTTTGAAGTTTGATTGGTTCTCATTCTGGGTTAAGTCCTCTTAAAATCCACGAGTTGTCATAGACTCAAAGTGAACATCGAATATAAGTTGGAGATTTGTATGTAGTGTTTACTTACAAACTTTAGGTGTAGTACATTTATACAAAGCTATGATACCCCACTGATGCGAACACTGTAAACCACTTACTTGACGTATGTAAAATTATTCAGTCTTCATATCCAACTGCTGGAATTGCAAATATAGTATTATATATAAAGAAAGTGCATTTCTCTTTGCAAGATCAATGTGTCAGTTGGACTGAGCCACCGCTGACGAAGGGAGGTTTTCGCTCCATTATTGCTTGTGCTGTCTTTTTCTAGATGCAAGACTGTACCTGTTTGGTTCATCCAAGAATGGCTTTGGGTTTCGAAACAGTGATATTGACATCTGCATGACACTGGAGAATCACGTGAGAGAAGAGGTGAATTTCTCCTTTTTTTATCTCATTGGGATCCATCCTTTAAACCCAAAATTAATGGCATTTCCCACGTTGGCCTTTCCTCTGCATATGACCTTCGTGTGTTGTTGGTTCGGGTGCCGACGTGCGAAGCGCTGTGACAGGATGTGAGCCCAATAGACCAATTTCGATATATTAAAATTCAGTCCGAAACAAAAGGCACCATCTCGAGGCTCTGGGGAATAAACTCATACAAATCCTTATATTTATTCCCCAGAGTCTCGAGATGATGCCTTTTGTTTCGGACTGAATTTTAATACATCGAAATTGGTCTGTTGCCAAGGGTTTAAGAAGGTTTTCGTTTGATGCTGGAGGCCGGACGTTTCGTCTTGTCGCTTCCCATTCCATGTCCAGTACTTTGATGCTAACATTTGAGGGGTTTGTTTTATTTTTTTACTTACTTTTTAAAGAGAATTTGAGTGAATTCCAGCTTTGCCTGGGAAACTGCTTCTTGGGAACAGCGTTTCTGGGTGTTCTATTTTAAAAATTTCTTGTGGGGACATGCCCCCAGACTCTCCTAGGTACAAAGGAAGCTCGCGCCTGCGGCGATTGCAAGGCGCCTTGCGGCACCAAAAAATGTCTCGTCTGCTGCTTTTAGAAACTTGTCCGCTACTTTAGAAAACTTTCGAAAACCCTGGTTTAAGATTACAAGTAATGACATGCTCTCTAGGTTTTGAAAGTCTTATCAATGACCTTAGGGACCTTTAGATCGGAGGACAAGTACGAGTTTTCTGTTCTAAGCATGCGCACTTCGAAAAATAATGGCCTCGACTTCAAACCTCATGCGCATACTCAGTACGGAAGGTCCCTATTGTGTTCCTGGGACAAGACGAGTGTGAATGGATAGACGGTTTCTTTGCTGTTTACTGATGGTGATGATGTTGACGATAATGATGATAATATTAATGACGATGATGACGACGATGATGATGATATTGATTATGATGATGATGATGACGACGACGACGATGATGACGATGACGATGTTAATGATGATGACGACGTTGTTGATGATGATGATGATGATGATGATGATGACGACGACGATGGTGACGATGTTAATGATGATGATGATGACGACGATGATGATGATGATAATAAAAATGATAATGATGACAATGATGATGATAATTAAAATAGAGGATATTACATGGCCGCGCGGGGATATGAATTTTATCTTCGAGTGCTGAAAGTATCTCTCACTCGTTCGCTTCGCTCACTCGTGAGAGATACTTTCAGCACGAGTTTATTATGTAGATATTGATGAAATGTCTAGATTTAAAACAACTTGTTTTATTCATTTTCGAAATGACGAAAAAGTGTTCACCAACCACTAAAACACGCATGTTGTGTAACATGAAACAAGATGTGAAAGTTATGAAAAACGAATCATGATAATGTAAAATTTGCAATAAAAAATGTTAATGTAGTAGAGAAGAATTATATTAAAGCACAAAAGTATCGTACAATGAAGAGGAAGCTCGCGTTTGATTGGCTAATTGTTTTCGTTACCATGGCGACGGCTATATCCTCACATGTGAAAGATAAAAATGATACGTTCACTGCGCGCGGTGAAGATATGATTTTTTAGTAAAAGGAGAAATCCTGGTATTTCATCAGTATCTATATAATAAATAGAGGATATTACATGGCCGCGCGGGGATACGAATTTTATCTTCGAGATATGCAGTGAGAGATACTTTCAGCACGAGAATATAAAATTCGTATCCCCAAGCGGCCATGTAATGTTCAGTTTATTTTATAGATATCGATGAAATGTCTAGATTTAAAACAACTCGTTTTATTTATTTCCCAAATGATGAAAAAGTGGTCACCAACCGATAAAACACGCATGTTGTGTAACATGAAACAAGATATGAAAGTTATGAAAAACAAATCATGATAATGTCAAATTTTGCAATAAAAATGTTAATGTAGTCAAGAATAATTATATTAAAGCACAAAGGTATCTTATTGGCTAATCGTGTTGGTTACTATGACAACACCTATATCCTCACATGTGAAAGATAAAAATGATATGTTCACTGCGCGCGGTGAAGATATGATTTTTTAGTAAAAGGAGAAATCCTGGTATTTCATCAATATCTATATAATAAAACAATAATATTACAGTGAGTTAAATATTCTCTTTGGTATAACAGTAATTTTATCAGAAAGTCAAACGTGTCAAACACTGTCTCTTTCATTCCTCCGTTTTAGGTCGATGCAGTCGATGTTATCACAAAACTTGCTCGGCTCCTTAAGAAGCATAAGGATTGTGCCAGCGTATTAGCTATCACTACTGCTAAGGTACCCATTGTCAAATTTTACCTGCGCAGCTGCAAACGTGAAGCGGACATCAGCCTTTACAATACACTCGCCCTGGAGAACACTGACATGCTAGCTACGTATGCCAAACTGGATGAGCGTGTCGCAACCTTGGGATACACTGTTAAAGTATTTGCAAAGGTTAGTCTAAATTGATACTGAAGCTTGCATGATTATCATTATTTTAAGGAAGAGACCCATGTGAGTAGCTTCGAGGGCGTTCGTGTGGAATGAAGCACTGAAATCTTGTGTCAACCAATATATCTTAATTGGTCCTGGAAGAGGATTCACGTAACAAATTTTGAGATAAATGGTTGTTGTTGTCAAGAAATTGACTACAATAAAGGTCTCAAGGCTCAGCCTTAAAATCTGCGTGCAGTGTCCGGTTTGGAAATTTAACTCCATTGTTGCATTGAGATTCAGAAATGGAAATTGAACCTTGGGTCCTTTGAATTTTGAGAGTTGAAGATTATTGTGTGAATACAGCTTCTTAAGTTTGCAGGTCTGGATGCCCCAAACTCTCTTACTGCATATTATATTATCTGTGCATACACACATCGCATTCCTAATCTATTGAGTCTTTGACATAACTTTCCTTTTGATCAAACTCTTTCAATATTTCAAGTTAGTTATAGCACACGAATAAATTGAAAAATACCGGGTAAAATAAACAAACTCGAGCTCCTCGAAATGAAAGCTTCAAATTTCTGGTAATAGGTATTTTGTATCTTGCAAACGTTTCACAGACGGAAGTAACGAGTAATCATCATCATCATCATCATCACCATCATCGTCGTTGTCGTCATCATCATCATAACATCACGGTCATCATCATCATCATCATCACCATCATCGTCGTTGTCGTCATCATCATCATAACATCACCGTCATCATCATCATCATCATCACCATCATCGTCGTTGTCGTCATCATCATCATAACATCACCGTCATCATCATCATCATCATCACCATCATCGTCGTTGTCGTCATCATCATCATCATAACATCATCGTCATCATCATCATCGTCATCATCATCACCATCATCGTCGTTGTCGTCATCATCACCATCATCATTATCATCCTCATCATCATCAACATCATCATCATCATCGTCAGTGGCACTATTATTTTTCTCGTAAAATGATTTTGAATCTTCCACTTCTGTTTCATCTTTAGGTGTGTGACATTGGAGATGCCTCCAAAGGAAGCTTGTCCTCGTATGCATACATTCTCATGTTGCTGCATTACCTTCAGCAATGCCAACCCCCTGTCATTCCAGTACTGCAGTCACTGCACACAGAAGAGAAGCGGCCTGAGAAAATAGTTGATGATTGGAACTGCTGGTTTTGCAGTGACCTGAATAAAATTGTACGTCCTGGGAGGAGTAATCTTGTACCTATTCCTGATTACTAATTTTCATTGCTCCCTATAATTTGTAGCTTCTTTTGTGAGAGCGGTTTTCAATTGAGTGTCGAAAGTAATTAGCAAATTGCCTTGGTTTTACATTGCTTCAATCAGTGATTGGTTCAAATTTCTTGCGCCATTTTTTTCAACCAATCAGAAGTGAAAGCAAAACCAACCGTGGCTTGCGCGTGCACATTTTCCCGCGCTTTGTGTCGGCTACGTATAATTACTTCGAGTTTTGATTGGTTTACTGGATTGTGTCCGTCCTTTTTGATTGGCCAAAGTAATTACTTTGGTTTCGGTTTTACGACACTCGATTGAAGCTCGCTCTATCAAGGCTAGGTGCATTGTTTCTGTTGTTATATCTATTGTTTCGTTCTCCAATCACAGACCGTGTCTGGAAAGCTACAGGGTTTCTCCCATGGAAAGATATCTGTGGTAACATAATTGTTAACCTTTTCCTATATTAACATAGAAATTTTCTTTGTGAAAGCATTGTGCTATGCGCAAGTTAACTTCAAACTTAGTTGCCCTTTCAAATTTAAGCTTTTTCGTTTCAATAATCAGCCAAATATTAGGCGGAAAAACTGGGGATCATTTGGGACCAAAATACAAATGAACTCATATATTCTCTGAAAGGTTTTAAATTGTTTAAAGCAAATTCCCCAGGGATTATACGGAACAGCATATTTATGCAATGCAATTTCGAAGCGTTGACTTCATAGTTAAGACTTTCGCTGAGGTTGTCAAAACATCAGTCAATGTCATTCTAAACACAGTCCTTTTCAGGACTACACTCACCCAGAAGATCGTAATTCGCTCAATTCTGACAGTTTTTTTTCAAAAATACCTCAGCGCTTTTACGGCTAACTTTTGTTGAAACAAGAAAACATGAAAGAAACCAGCGAATCTGTGTCACCTATGATGAAGCGATTTTCATATTAAAAAAAACAACAATTACAACGTAAACAAAAATGCAAAGCATTTAATTGGTTTATCGAACAAAACCAAACGTGCGCAAATTTTCATTGGCTTAGCGAACACGGATACAAACAACTTCGTCTCTCCATGGAACTTTCTGGAAAGCGATCGGCATCTCGCTTTGACATTATTTTAAATGCAGTAATGTGATTGGGCAATCGAACTGTCTACTGGCCATATTAGGAGTTTCCTTGGCGGGAATAAGGAGAAGCTTTGTTTTAATCTTGCCAAACATTGGTCCGTGAAACAGTCTTTCAAGGTCATACGAAAATCGCTCTATTGAAAATGTATTCTTATTTCTTGTTCCATTAATCAACCGACCCTCTTTCACACCAACTGACAATAGGGGGTCATCTTTGAAATAAGCACGCACTATCACACAAAACTAACAATAGATTTCAAATAATTTTCGTTGGAATAGTGTTAAATGTGGGGGATCTGCTCTCATACCTCATATAGGGAAGATTATCTGTTTACAAATATTGCTTTTGTTATTGAAATGTCCAACCGCAGGAACAAAAGACCCTTTGTTTCGACAGCCAATGAGGCTCTGGTTGGCACATTAATGACTATAGGTGACGTCAACGATATCTTCCCTACTAAGCCGCGTTCAAACGGACGCAAGAACTCCCTGCATTGTTGGGATTTGTTGGTTCTGCAGACGTTGGATGGTGTTTGGAGTTGTGTGCAAACAGACGCTACAACTGCTAACAGTGTAAGGATGTGCAGTGTATTATGGGAAGGAAACGACCCATAAGACATTGTAAACTTACAAAATTCGGTTGCCATCTTGTTTTCAACATGTTAATGCATTACTATCTCCGTGGAGACCAAACGTAATCCACGTGCGTGGCCCCAACGATGTTGGAAGAGCTGTGCAAAGGGACCCAACATTGTTGCTCTACGTTTCGCCGTTCAGAGAACAAAAGAAATCTTGGGAATTGTTGGCTCAAAAGTTTGACCAGTTTCAAACTAGGTGCAAGATGTTACAATGTTGCGTCCATGTGAATGGGGCTTTAGGGAGCTTACGCAAGGACGACGGATACTAGAACACCACAAAACAATGAGGTTATTGAACAAAAACAAAGACTCTGCACGTCCTGCACGTGTATTTTGCATTTTGGTACATTTCTTGGATGTCCTAGTCCTGACAACGACGTGAATAGGCCATTTCCGAGTTCATGTCAGCCTCGTCTTCAAAGCGAGTCTAAGTGCGAAGTTTTTGTGATGGGAATTAGTTCTAGTTTACATATGAATGAAAACTAATTTTCAGAAGAAAAACTTCGCACTTAGACTCGCTTTGAAGAGGAGGCAGACATGAACTCGGAAATGGCCTATTGAACGAATTTATGCTTATGTGTGAGAACCTGATGAAACTTTTTTTTTTTTTCCAAACAACCACACTGTTCATACCAATTGTTGATACACGCCCTTAAAATAAAGTTATCACGAAATTGTGACAACGGGAAACAATATTTTTAGACAACGTTCTCATTGGCGTTGTCCTTGCGTAAGCTTCCTATTCTCTTGATAAAAACGTAGCAACTCAAATTCTATTTTCTAGGAAAAGTGACTTGTTACCTTATGAATGTTTTTGCTTCCCAGAATAGCCTATGGAAACCGAAAGAGAGGAATAGAATGAGTGCAGGATTGCTTTGGATTGACTTTTTGAAGTATTATACCGAAGTTTTTGACTTCGAACATGATGTTGTCTGCTGCAGAGGGACAAAGAAACTGACGAAGTTTGAGAAGATGTGGACCAAACATGTGTTTGCAATTGAGGGTAAGGGGTTGTCCTTGACGTTTTTTCGTGTCTTTAGTCGTGGTAAGCTTCAAGTTCACCAATAGTTGTTATGACAAGTGTTCTTACTGGTGCTCTTTTTTCATTCTATTAATTAATTAATTAATAATGGAAATTTTTTTTTAATTTTTTTGGTTGGCTAAGGGAAATGCAGTTTCCAGGTAACACAGTCCAGAAAAGACGTAATTCGGTACAAAAAGTGGTAACAAACCAAGCCTTCTGATTGATCAATGATCCAATGAAAGTCTCATGGCTAATCAAATGCGAGTCTGGGATTGCGAAAACTAACATAAAGCCTTAGTCTTAGTAGTAAACATTTTATCATAATAATGACCATCTGCACATATTCCAATTCTCTCAATTCGGAACATCATTTCTGTTTTTTACAGATCCCTTTAATCTTGATCATAATTTGGGTGCTGGAGTGACAAGAAAGATGGCCACTTACATCATGACTGCTTTTATCAAAGGACGCGAGCGCTTTGGGTTTCCTCGCTATGACATACCGATTGCATTCGCACAGCAGTATTTTTTTGATGTGTACTTCCTAACCGATGGCTACGAGGCACCAAATGACCGGAACTGCCGAGTCTGTGGCAAAATAGGGCACATTGCCAAGGATTGTCCTCGTTCCAAATCCAACAAAAGAGCCGAACGATTGAAAGAAGAAGAAGAAGAGAGAAAAGCGCGACAAGTAGAGCCTACAGAGACACCTGTCTTAAGCAGCAAGCCTTTTAGTGCTGGACCTTCTCGCGAAAGGTCTGCATCAACTCCCCCCAGGCAGGGACAAGACAACAATACTGTAAATAGAACACCCCAACCTACAGGACAACAATCTACAAACGTTCCTCCACTCCCACAAGCAGGCGTGAATGATATATCCAGTTCAGAACCAGGGCCTCAGTTCGTCCCATCTCCATTGAAAGGAGAACAGAGCAGTGCAGGGATGAGCGCTAACTCGGTAAATGCTAGTGGAGCCCCTTCATCTGATACACTGACACAGGTTAACAACAATGTCGATCCAAAGTCAGTCAACGTGACTGTGACTGTTAGTCAACAAGAAGAGGCGATTCTTTATCCAAGCAGCACTCTTCCACAGGCTGTATTACCGATTGTGTCAACTCCTTTAGCTTCAAAGGAGGCTGAAGAACCAGTTGTTTCTCCCAGTGTTTCTCCTGTACGTACTCAAAGAGCACACTCTCTTCCTAATCCTTCCCAACGCGTAAATCCACCTCCTGGATTTTACCTGCAAGATGGCCCTAGGACAGTGCCTCATGCTTCGGGCTCGCCTATTACAATGCCATCAAGTGTGTCAGCAACACCCACAGAAAGTAGACCAACAGTGGGTTATTTTGAGGGGAACCCCATTTCTCCCCAAACACCTCCTCGGCACCATCCTGCTGTGTTTAACGCCCCAAGTGGTCATTTTGTTGGTTCTCCTAATCAAATGTGGCTGCAACAGCAACACGCCCTGATGATGATCAGACATTTTTCGCCAGTTGTGCGGTCATTAGTTCCTTATCCTCTAACACCAGATCCTCAAGTTGATGCAAACTCGAAGAAGGTTAGAGGACATTCAGATAATTTGCCACCTGGGCTTGCAAGCTCTCCAGCTCATGGACAGCAGTCACCAGAACACAACTTCGAAACAACCCCCAAGAACCCTCCGACCATTAGTAGAAATGTGATGTGGCCAGTTGGCAGAACCACCCCATCTTCAGGAGAAAGGAATGCTCAGTTTGAGGGTCAACTGCCCCTTCCTCATGCCAGCTTCTCTGGTTTACCAGCATCTACCTCTGGATCACCGGGACAGTTGATGCATCACCACTTGACCCAAGGTGGTCTCGTTGGAACACCAAGGGTCATCATGGGATCGCCCCAACCTTTGATACGTGGCAGTCCCCAAGTGGCCGTATCTCCCCATCCAATGGCTCAACAGCTCAGGTTTCCCCATTCTCCTGAAAGGCCGCCTGGACTTGGATCACCTCCCCCGCTTATGCCCCAGACCCCAGTGCAGTACCAGCAACCTCTTCCGCAGAATCTGATTGGAGCTCACATGGTCAGTCCCCAAGTGGCCGTATCTCCCCATCCGATGGCTCAACAGCTTAGGTTTCCCCATTCTCCTGAAAGGCCGCCTGGACTTGGATCACCTCCCCCGCTTATGCCCCAGACCCCAGTGCAGTACCAGCAACCTCTTCCGCAGAATCTGATTGGAACTCACGTGGTCAGCTCACCATATTGGCCATACTGGTTTTATCAGTATTGAATCAATACTGTCTTTCCTTAGGAATAGGTTTTTCACTAAGTTCAGCTTCATTTTCTTTAGGATCAGGTCATTACAAAGATCTGGGAGAACCTTTCATTCCTTATCAACCATTTTAGGCCTTGTCAGTAGTAAATTTTGTTGAAACTCAATTTCGCTTCAAAGCCCTTCTTATTAGTTACCAACCTTGTTTCTTATGTCGTGCTGTTTGTATTATTTCATTGAAAACCTTTGTATTCATGCTTTTTTTTTTTTTTTTTTCAAAACTGTATGGCTAATGTGGTGTTCTGCCTGTTTAGACAGGAGAACAGTTCATCAACCTTGTGAAGGTGGCTGAAGAAGAGTATAAGAAAACTGAGAATGCTCAGATGAGTTTAGAAGAAGACAAGGTATGGTCACGTTGTTGTTCCTTTGACCTTGATAGCGCAAGTATCCCTATAATTTTTAAAGGCCCTTCTACACGAGCAATTTTTATGTGACAATTTAACTTGGCAAGTACATTTGATCGTGTGGATAGCACGACAAATAATTTGTTGACAATTCACAGTTTAGCGGGTCAGCAATGCCTTTGGACAGCAGAGATATACCTCTTACTAACCGAGTTCGAGGTCCGCACTGTAAGTTACTGACCGAGTTTTTTCCGTTGATTTATGGCCCAAGCGTGCGGGCCATAAATCAACGGGAAGAAAACGAGGATTCGAGGTTCGTAAGGTATTTATTATAGCTCTGAGGTCAAACCGGGGCACGGGAAAGAAAACTAGCGGCCGACAGCGGGCTGTACTGTAGAATTATGGACCGCAGAATTGACCAATCACAGCACCTGTATTAAGTGAGAGATATCATAACAAGCAGAGAGAAGGCAAGGTAGCCTGGTCGTTCTCCAAAGGCGCTCACTAAGAGGCAGGAATTGGCCACATTTTATGTGAGGAGTCGTCTACACGAGCAAGTTTTCGTAGGCGACAACTTTTATTTGTCACACAAAAGCTAACACGCCAGCTTTTCAGCAAATGCATTTGTCACATACAAATTGGCCAAATTTCCTCATCCACACGAACAAATAAAAATTGCGCGTGTAGACGGGGCTTAAAACAAAACTACGCAATGCACCATTTCGACAATTCCAGTCCTAGCAGTGTAGCGGGACAGTTGTCCATTGCGTCCGAACTAGTAATGGGAAGATCGTAGGTTCAACTCCTACAAAGGAGCGCTTGGATTTTCTCCAAGTATCCCCGAGTCACCAATGGACAATTGTCATCGGAACCTAGTTGAATGGCCGATCTCCCACGAGTCTCCTATAGCCCAGTGGTAAAGAATCCGAAGTAGTAATCGGAAGGGTTTAGGGTGATCGACTACTGCAAAGGAGCACTCGGATTTTTTCCGAGAATTCCCGAGTCATCAACAGACAATTGTCATCTGAACCTAGTTTAATGGCCTAGCTCCTCTGAGTCTCTTATAGCTCAGTGGTAGGACATCTGAACTAGCAATCTGAAGTTCGTGTAGGTTCGAC
Organism: Montipora foliosa; assembly: GCF_036669935.1. Classification (NCBI taxonomy): domain Eukaryota; kingdom Metazoa; phylum Cnidaria; class Anthozoa; order Scleractinia; family Acroporidae; genus Montipora; species Montipora foliosa. The sequence goes on along the minus strand of NC_090878.1, from coordinate 11,627,093 downwards.
TCCTGCAAAGGAGCACTCGGACTTTTTTCCGAGTATCCCCGAGTCAACATCGACAAAATACATCTGTCATCTACGTTTTTGAGCTTATGGAACATGTTTCAAACATCGTTATTGTCATTAGCCATTGTGAACACAACAGTTAAATTTTTCAAAGTGATCGGTGCTTAGCGTGCTGTCACACTAGTTCAATAACATCTATATATGGATCCCTGTGACTTAACTCAACGTTTACTCTTTTGTTAGCCAGAGGAACTTGAGCACCTAGGTCCAAAGGATCCAAAACTGGCTGAAACCCCTGAGGAACATCAACTTTTATCCAAACTAAGCCAGGTGAAGAGCTTGTGGGAGGAAGGTGCTTCGCCTGAAATGGAAGATGCTATCCAAATTACATCTGCCGACTCAGAAGATGCTACCCTGGAGCAAAAGGGCGCTTTGGTGCATCCTGATAACAAACCTGATGACCAACTGCCGGTGAGAAGAGAAGCTTGGGTCGGTCCAGACAAGGACAGCGAATTCAAGGCAGTGTGTGCTGAGGAGAAAGAGGATGTAAGTGGTGGAATTCAGACAATTGTCTCAAAGTCGATTAAAGGTAATGATGGAGTGGCGTCTATAGAACACCAAAAGTGTGATCCTTCCTTTGCTACAAGGTCTACGGATGTGGATGAGAAATTAACAGGTATATTGGTTGGCAAGGAAGAACAGCACGAAAGCTCAACAACTGAATCACCAGCTGCCAAGACAGAGATGCCCGAAGAACCTGTAAAACAAAAACAACCAAGACGGGGTGGACGAGCCAGAAAAAACAAGAGTTCCAAAAATGGCAATAATTCCGCAAGTCCAGGGGAGAAGTGTCCTGGCGATTTCCCAAGGAAAGAAAAACAGAAGAATTACAGCGACTTTGAAGGTTCTGGTGGTGGAATTCAGACGAGTGTCTCAAAGTCGATTAAAGGTAACGATGGAGTGGCGTCTATAGAACACCAAAAGTGTGATCCTTCCCTCGCTGCAAGGCGTACGGATGTGGTGGATGAGAAATTAACAGGTATGTTGCATGGCAAAGAAGAACAGCGCGAAAGCTCCACAACTGAATCAACAGCTGCCAAGACAGGAATGCCCGAAGAACCTGTAAAACAAAAACAAACAAGGCGGGGTGAACAAGCCAGCAAAAACAAGAGTTCCAAAAATGGTAGTAATTCCGAGAGACCAGAGGAGAAGAGTCCTAGCGATTTCCCAAGCAAAGAGAAACAAAAGAGTTACAGCGACTTTGACGGTTCCAAAAAGCAAAGTACCCCAGGGAAATCGGAGGAAAAGACTTCAGGTGAAAGTCCAAAGAAAGGGAAAGATAAACAACTCTGGCATCGAAACAGTTATGACGACCTGAAAAGTCCCAGAGGAGAAAGTGCTCCAAGGAAGCTGGGAAAAACGCCCCCAAAGAAAAAGATTAGTCAGCAACGCGAGCATCAAAAGGGTTTTGATGACTTTAAAGGTTCTAAATATGAATGTGGTCCGAAAAAGCCAGACGTGAAGTCGGCAGGTGGCGGCCCAAAGAAAGGGGATGATCCACAGCTCAGGCATCAGGAAAACTACGCTTTAAAGGCGGAGGCTTTGAAGGATTCTCGGGAGGGTAAAAAGCCAAGAGCTGAATTGCAAGAAAGAGTTAAAGGAGAGCCTCAGAGTGCTGAACGAGTGACGGGGTCTAAGGCACCTTCTCTTCCCAAAAATCAAGGAACTTCACCACGATCAAACGCTGAGGATAAAAAGAATCCGGCAGGAAACAATCAGGCCGGAGGTCCGAGGAGTTCCGGCAATTCCCCGGGAGTTTCCAACAAGGGCAGCAGGAGACGGAGACCACACCGATCCTCGAACCAGCGCTGGGAACCAGCAAGTGAAGGAGGCGATTCCAGAAAAGTAAACAACAGCACGCAGGAGGAACGTTCCCCAAAGCGGAATTAGTGGTTCAATTAGAGGGTCGCTGCCGTTAAGTAAACGAGTCACGCCCCACAAAAATGCAGTAACCTTATTGGAACTGAGTGTTTGTTGGACAAACGTTAAAGTAGGTTTTCTTCTAGTGCCTCCTGAGAATTCGAACTTACCCAGTCGTTCAGAAGCAAAGCTTCACCGTAGGCTTTTGAGAGCGGTGTAGGGTGTAACCGGAAGTAGGGTTTTTTTTTTCTTTTACCCTTATAGGGAGGGTTTGCTTGAAAATGTGAGGAATACACTACCCGTGAATGTGTCAAATTCACTTCCGGTTGCTTTCCATGGCTCAAAAAAGCTTACATCTTCAGTTCAGTGTTCACGTTTATTTTGGTTAATTTTTTTAATGGTTCTTTTTTAATAGAGGTTAGGCGGCGGCGGCGTTGAAAACTTTTTTTTCTGGTTTACTTCTTCGTTATTCCCTCCAAGAGCCATGGCAAATTACTTCCCTTACCGCGCCTCTGCAGCTGACCAAGTGCTTGGAGGACTTAGTTCGAGCAGATCAAATTATACAACCAGGAAAACCCCATTACTTGCAACAGTTTCGCTGTCATCTTTTTTCCTTCGTCCCTTTTTCGATACCGTGAAAATCTTTCTAGGAAACCACTTTCTACCAGATATGACATCTGCTTGTACCGAGACCTCTCTTTGCCCACGAGCTGTCTGCTCACTAACAGCTTTGTGGTGTATGGCTCTTGTTAAAGGTTAAATAGCAATTCTATGGGAAAAGTCAGGGTGTCAAGTTCCTTCGTTTTCCTATCATTCTAAGCCCGTCCTTTTTGCTCCAACCTTTCCTAGTTTTTTGTCTATGGTGTGTTCAAAATGCAAAGGTACACTTTCCTTTCTTTCCTTTGAGAACGGGGTATACCTTGGAAGCTTCGAGTGTCGCTAGAGTCTCACGTTTTTGTCTGAGGTCTTGTAGGATATCCTGTTTTCATCTTCCTTTTTTTATTTACAATTTCCTATTTTTTAGAGCAAATTTCCTGTTTCCTTAGTTATTTTGTTCTTTACTCTGCTTGGCACCCTGTAAAACCAAAATCATGTTTGCATTAGAGGACATCACTCAAGAGTAAGATCTTCCCAAATTGGCCAAGCTCCCATCAGCGTCAGAAAAGTGACTACTCTGAAACCAAGTTGGAGTTACTTTTTTTTTTACCCATTTATGCTACTGATTAATCCCTTTGGGGATGAAACGTCTTGCTCCAGGTATTTCCATATCATTTAAATGTGAATGATACATTATAATGCAAATACAAGACACAAAGAATCTTAACCCCGGGAGATTTGAATTGGATATATTCAGGTAGCCGTTTGTTTATTATCCTGCAAAACCTGGTTAAAAAATAGACACGTTTCTGACGCTGTTGGGGACAAATCTGATACCAGATTCTTACTCTTGGGTAATGGGCGGTTGGTTTGCATAGCTATATAAAGATAACTCCTGTGGTCTCCCTAGGCACATTCCTAGGGAGACGGTGTGGTCCAGTGGTTAGGGCGTTTGGTTTGCATGCGGCTGCCCAGGGTTCAAATCCCGTTCTAACCTCTGGTTTGGATTTGTTTCCAGTTGTTCCGGATTCAACTCCACCACCCTTTGTAAATAGTTAACTGGTTGCCTCCAGCCAGTTGGGGTTCTTAATCGTGTTCGTGTTAAGTTTGAATCGTTTATTTGCAATTATTGAAAGTGGAGTACCTGTGAACTACAGCTTGATAGCTAAGTTCACTTCCACTATAAAGAAAGCACTTACATTTTACATGAGTTCACTTAAGGAGCGACGACAGTATCGCTATCTGAAATTAACTGCATCTCGGCGTAGTTAAAATTCAGCCATTTCACATGATTTCAGGGCGTACAACTCTTAATTTATTTATTTCACCCCATTCCTTTACAAATCCCGAAATTTGACCTTCTTATCTTGTTTCCTAGAGGGCGGTGAAGAAATAAACTAAAGTTCATTCTGCATATAGGGGTAGATTTTACCTCCTCTGTAGCTTAGCTTCTCGCGTTTACATCGATTACTCTGTCGTCGCTCCGCAAAATGTGCTGGCTGTAACCAAGAGTGAATTATAGATAAGAGTGTTTTTATGGCATGGGTGGGCCCTCCCGCACAGTCACAAATAAGTTTATTTTTAGAATACTCTTTCCCGCGAAAATTAGTTAAAGGGAGAGTTTCGCGTCTCTGCGCATGGGCAAACTGTCACGTCAGCTCATTTAATTCCATTGTTGTTGAAACAATCGAAAGCACTCATGCAGGATACGGAAACAATGCCATTGAAGTGGAATTTGCTCATTGGAACTACTTTTGCAATCATTTCCTTTGTTATTAACCTACAGCATGCGACGTGCGTAGAATAAAAGGTTCGATCCGCACAGTAAATTCGATGGTCAAAACTAAATTTGATATTTTCTGTGTAAACCCGTCGTATCTTCAACCAAATTTGGGCCTCAGTCGTTCAGTGTATTTGCTTTAATATGAACGCCATCTGGTTCAGTAAGAAACCGTTAAATTTACAATTGCTGGCCGCAAAGCTTGGACATGCGCAAAACCGTGAAACTGGCCCTTAACATGTCCATGAAAAAACATGGCAACCTCGAACCCAGGCTCTCTTACTTCTCCCTTGTCGTCGAGACAAGGGAGGAGAAGAGAGAGAGCCTGGGTTCGAGATTGAAAACATGGAATAATAGCAGTCACGCTTGACATGGGGTTCTCTGATTGGTTTTAGTGGCAGCCCTTTGTTTCCGCGCGTAAAAGTGTGTCAAAAAATAAGTCCATTAGTGACTGTACGGGATCAAGACCGCAAATTGAAAGATAAATACTCTTACCTAATTCACTCTTGGTGTAATCCGTTAAAGGAAAAATTTTGTGGGGAAATTTTGAAAGGAATTTTCTAAGTGGTGTCACTGAAATGTTTTAATCCACCCGTCTCGTCTAATTGATGGTCGTTGCAGTGTAACCTCTTCGCGTACTCTTTACCCTCTTTGCAACTGCAACCTTCAGAAAATAGCCTGGATCTTTAGCACGTAACGCATAATTTTTTTTGGTATTAAAGACTGCATGAGTTCAGTTTCGATAAGAAGAGTTGCTTCTAGTTATTCGTATTTTGCCAACGTTCGAATCACCGCTTTTTTTCATGTTTGTAGCTTTGCTTTTCTTTTACCAATACGGGGAAACCTTACACTTGCTTTGAAGACCTTTTAATTCTTTAGTTATCATATTTAGGTGTAACCTTTTTTTCAAGTCTGTCTGAGTTGAATGACACTGGAAAGTAAAGGCGCTTGCCATCTTTAGTGTCTTTTTCACAATTGACCTTTAGAAATGAAATTTTCCGAGTTTCTGAGGAAATGGTATGTAATTGTACGAACGTCATTTTTAATCTTGTACAACTCAGTCCAACATGCAGGTTTTGCTTTTTTCTGAATAAAATGGTCTTCATGAACAATGAGTCTTCGTTGCATCCAATTTAAGGACGATGCCTACTAATTCAAAGGCATTTTTATGAATATGCGGGAAAAGCAGATCTCAAGAAGTATTATTAAAACCCGCCCCCCCCCCCCCAAAAAAAAAACAATTGGGGGTAACCAGGCATTTTTCAAAGATAATTAATCAACAATATTAGCAAAAAGTTTTAAAATACAAAGCAATGTATGGCGTTCCTTTCCAAATTAAAGCTTAATTTTCTCTGAAAAATGCATGTTACCCCCAAGCACTTTCTAAGTTCTGCTTACTCCGCATAAATTTAATCCGCGCAAAAATATCCCTGCATTAGTAAGCACTACCGATAGGAAATCCGAGTATCTGGAGATGCGCAATAACAATAGTAGGCACCGTCCTTAAGATTGTTCGTTTAACCTTAACCCTAAATACCCCTCGCTCACCTCCATAATAATTGACGTCATGGCCGCCTTAAAAGTCACCCAAAAACTAGTCCCTCGGGAATTACACTCGTCAAACTATCTGTCGAAGCCGCCTGTATTTTCAAGCTTTTCTTTCTCGACAATTGCTTCATATTGACACACATCCCAAGTCCCAACTGTAATTCTCACTTTACATAACCAATACTTAATTTAAAAGAAAACCATACGTCTTTCAATGGCGTCACCTTCCATCCCGGTGAGGGCTGCCGGGAACGACGCTGTTGGTTGTTTGGACATCACGCGCAATGCTTGCTTCACACAAGTGTCGCCCCTTTTGGTCACCACAAAAGGAGCGTTGCGTGACAACATTTGAAAAAGAGAAAACTACAGTAAACACCCGCATATAAGAACACTTTTTTTCCGGGTTTAAGGCTGATCGTGTTCTTATTTGAGGGGTGCTTAGTGAGAAATAAACCTGAAAGTGTTCTTAAAATGTTCTTAAAATTGATTTCAGAAATACTTCAAATTATATATTACTAGAGGTTTAATTAACATCAGAAACCCATAAGAGTTGAAACGTGTAACGGCCCCTTTTGTGCTGGGAAACAAGCTTCTGAGTATTCAATTTGCTAAGTACCATATTTGGAACAACAAGAGAGAAGCATTCAACCAATCAGTTCGCAAGAACACCGTGACGCAATACCACTAAACTGGAGTGAGGGGTTTCCAAATAAGGTACTTAGCACTGAATATTCGGAAGCAGTGAACGCGCGTTACACATTTCAACCCTTATGGGTTTCTGTTAACATACAATGATGTTTTGTAATAGATTTTATAGTTTGTAATGGTCCTGGACACCACAGTACTTTGATATAAGTTACTGGACTGTATCGTTTCCTTATCCTAACACCCTTTCCCTTTGTATTAAGAACATGTTTTATTTATCAGGCTGAATTTGTTCTTATTTATATGGCGCTTTATTGGCCAAATTTCAGCCTGATGTTCTTAATCCACTTGTTCTTATATGCGGGTGTTTACTGTACTGTGTGAGAGACAACTGCGAAAAGATAGGACAAAGGATAGGAAATCAGTCATCCAGTGACTGATCCAATACCACTTTTAAAATGAGCGGAAGAAGGGTCATCAAAAGGCTGCACACACTGACTGCCTCTTTGATCATTGAATTTGTCAAGTTCATTTTTTTTGAATATGAGTTTTGGGTAAAAACCATACAGGTTATCGGCGGATTGATGTAAGTCTAAAACATCGATATTTGAAAAGACTGAAAATACTATACAAGCTGTAAGAAATGTCTCTCTAATTTCGTTACTTAAAGAAAAAAATAGGGAAGGTCCTTTGATCGTGTTGCAGAGCTTTAGTGTCCTATCGTATTATAGGAAATTAATAATTTAATACATTAATGTCGATGTAAGTTTAATGCACGCTATTTTACAACATTGTTAATTCAAAGCACCTTTATTTCATTACAAAACCTTATTAGTTCCTCACTAGATTCATTTGAGCAATCCTAAAAGCTAACTACTGTAAATGCTTCTTTTTCTCCACGAGACACGTTTGTTGAGATTTTTTAAGTGCAGCAAATTCGTATTACTCCGGCATACTGAGGCTTTGAAAGATCTTTTGAATTGATAGGGTCTAGTTAGGATTGAAAACAAAATTTTCGGCTGTAAAAAAACTTTGAAACATCCGTGGACTTGTCTTGGAAGGTTTTATCAACGAAAGCCAAAACGAAGATTGGCGTTTAGAAATGTAAAGTGCGAGTTCGCAGAATTATGACAATCGCAGTAATTTAATGCATGTAAAGCTAACTTTTGAAAAATTGGCGTTAATTTAGCTTAACGTAAATTTTCTTCGCGTTGTCAACGTGCATTGGTAATTTCTTATAATAAGGTATTCTTTGATCCTTGATCCTCGGTGTCCTTGTCCATGATTTCAATTAATTTTTTCTTGTTTATCAACATCCGGGCTACTCCAAACCACTGTTGTTCACATTTATACCTTTTTGAAGACTTTTTCTCCTTTTCCGAATCGAAGCACCCTGCAAGCAGAGCCTTTCTTTTGCTTGCTCGATTTTGGCGTTCTCAGTGAAGAAAAAGACAAAAGGAGGCTCTGCTCGCAGGGTGGAATCGAAGAAGCTTTTCAGTTCTATAATGTATTCTCTTCAATGAACTCGAGTTATCGGAGCTACTGTGACGCGAGAAGCGTGTTTTATCTTCCAGTGAAGTTCTGAGATTTTGGTGGATTGACCGATGTCGTTTGATAATACAAGGTGAGAGGCTCTAGCTTTATATTTGTGGAAAACCTCTCTGTACGTGTATTCGGCCGTCTTTAAAGTAGTTATATGGTATAAATTTTCCTTAAAAGTGTGCCCTTTTGATTTGATCTGCGGGTATCCAGCCATGCATGTAGCAGATTTTGGGAAATATAATCCAGTTTTCGTTAATTGAATTTTAGGATCCAGCTGTCGATCGTGGCGGTAGGAAGAAAGTGGGCAACCTTTTTACAGTCATTTAAAGGTATTTTTAACCAAATGACACGCTAAAGAATTCGGTTTCTATGAAAATGGGTATCGCTTCAAGTACGAAAATTGAGAATGGGGAAGCAGGAATTGGGCGGTGGAACTTACTTGATAATGATCACTTAATTTCATTGCCAAGTTTATGTTGGCGATCACAGGTGCGTCAGTCAGTCAGTTAAAACTATTACATGGATAATAAATAACATGAAATTTGTCACATGAGTGCTATATCAAACTTTTACTTGTCCACGTGGTCACTATACAGGCATGACCTCTGGGCAGACACAAGGTCACTTGGAGAAGAAAAAATCTCTCATTACCCACTGATGTGGCAGGGACACACAGATATCTACACACCAGTGGCTCAGTTGGTTCAGCACTGGGCTGCCATGCTTGAGGTGGCGAGTTTGACTCCGGCAGGACCAACACACAGGGTCTTTAAATACACAATGTAACTGAGAAGAAATTGATTCCTTTGTAATGGCATCTGCAAATGGTAAGACTCTCTAGTCTTCTCATATAAGGATGATAAACCGTAAGCGCCGTCTCACGACCCTTAAATGTTCATAAACCTGTGGGATGTAAAAGAAACCACCGACTATAGAGGTTTTGCATGGCAGCCATGTTGCATGGCAGGAACAATAGATTATTTTTCCTATGGGAACAAATGTTCTTTCTAATGCAAAACATTTTCATTGTTCTTGCCATGAAACATGGCTGCCGTGCAAAACCTCTATTCCCAAAGAGTAACTAAAGGCATTTACACATGGTTCCCGGTTGTACGTCAGTCTTCTGTGGTGTATCATGTTGGGAGGGTAAATACTCAGAGATACTACATGAAGCTACATCCAGCTACATTGTACATGGCATCCAACAGGATGCAGCAATGCGGATCCGCATGATTCCCTAAAATCTGCATCCTCCGCATAATTACGATATTTTCCACATAAACAGAAGAAATGCCTGATATAAGTGATAAAGCAGCTGCTTACCATTCTCACAAACGTAAAAGCCAAAGAGATTGACCGTTTTGAAACGCTTGTTTTCCTGAACATTGAAGATTGATTGAAGGAAACACGCCATTGCAATCCGAAGATGAAAGGTCGTAGGCAGTTTCCACACATTTTTTGGCAATTAGCCTAGACACTGGAATTACATGTACAAATACCGTGGGCTTGAAATTTAAAATATGTATGAAAATTTAGGTGCATTAAATTGTGTCATTAATAATGTAATCATAGGGAAAATAGGAGCCCACAATACAGTCATGTGTGTAAAAAGAACTGCTAAAAATGGTCATGATCAAGGGAATGGATCGCAGTCCAATCATAATTAATTACAATTTTGCTCCATATCTCCAAATTGAAAGAAAATTTATGGTGGGAAACAAAATAAGTTTTTATTGCTTTATTTATTTTAGCAAAAGTTGAGGAAAATGCTAACTGCTAACCCTTTTATTTCAATGGTGACAGCTGGTCGCAAATTGGCGACTCCTCATATACACTGTACATGTATTTTAATCACAAAGGGAAAAAATTCAGTCACAATTGTGACTGTATTGGTCGAAATTTCGAGTCCTGATTTACCATAAGCATGTAAATACATCCATGTAATCAATGCATGTTTACGGATAATGTACAATGTATGGCCAAAAATTTCCGCATATCAGAAACCCAGATTGTATGATACGATATGGCCAGGCACCAGTGGTTTTCAATCTCCTTCTCATTTTTTATTCATTCATTGAAGAGTTAGATTTAAAAATGGTATTACAGAAGCTGCTGTAATCCTGCCTCAGATGTGAAAGGGTGGCTGAAGAAAGGTAATTTGCATTCATATTGCAATAAGCAATGATTTCTTCGTGTTGTGCTGCAGATGTAGAAGGTCCACTGATCAAGAGATTTCTGCATTCATGCCTGTTTAAACTCATCACCAATAGATAAGTGTGGAGAAGGTGCCTGTAAGGTCTGTGGTGGTGCCGTAAGCACACGCGAAAGGTAACCATGACAACCCTGTAAGCGGCAACCACCCAGGCACTGTCACACTGAATACTCAGTGGAATGTTGAAAGCTTATCAACACTTACCTGAAGGGAAGGGATGGACGGGAGCAAAGCTTTTCTCAGCAACTGTACACGCGACACAACATGAGCAAAATGGTTGATGTTAACGGGGGAGCTGTAAATTTACTGAGGCCCTGCAAAACCCTAGGGGCTGCCCGCCTCACTAAAGGAAGAGACTGCTGGCCAGCATTGTCTTGAGTTTAACCTTGCCTAAATTACATTTAGCCCCATTATGAAAGGGCACCTTTTTTTGGATGAAATTGGAGTTTTTAATTATTAAATATTGAATGGACAATTAAATTAAAAAATGGATGTCTTAGATACATGTGGAAAGATGGCTGAACAAGGGTATTTTGCATCCTTTGTTGCGGTAAGCAATGGTCTCTTCATGTTGTGCTGCAAATGTGGAAGGTCCACAGATCAAGATCCATGTTCACCATTGTCTTCAGAACCAACGCTTTAGAACTTCATTGTCTTTCTGCAGTACCTGATATGAAAGGGCAGCTTTGGACAATTGGAGTCTGTGTTAATTTAAAGAACCGAAATTGGAGTTTTATTTATTGAATGGACAATTAAAGAAACATAATTAAGATGCCTCAGATGTGGAAAAGTTGCTGAACAAGGTTCTTGGCATTCACTGTAATGTGATAAGTCTCTTCATGTTGTGCTGCAGATGTAGAAGGTGACGGCCCACTGATCAAGATCTGCATTAATTGTTGTTTGAGCGATGGTTTCTTCGTTTTCTGCCTGATATGAAAGGGCAGCATTTTTTGGACAAAGGGAGTTTGTTTAAATTAAACAACCTGAATTAGGAGTTTTATTTATTGAGTGGAAAATTATGACCTCAATTTTGTCTGTGTTCACCAGCGTAAAACTCAACAAAGATCTTGAAGTTTGAGAAGTCAAGCCAGCCGCTGTTAACCAACAATGCCTAGTGTACAAATTTCAATGTAACCTGTGTGATGCAGGATATTATGTGGTTTACACTCGCGGCCACCTCCATGAACGCATTGATGGACACAAACAAAAATGTTTGTCAATTTGTAAACATCATTTGAATGAACATAACTTGAGAGTACCTACATGTTTTTCAGAACAATTTCATGTGCTTGCTAAATGCTCAAGCCAATTTGATGGCCTAATTGAGGATGTGCTTTTCATACTTAAAAACGTCCTTAAACATTTTTTTTTTTTTTTTTTGTTTTTTTTATATATTTTATTTCAAACCTTTACTACAATACAATAATGCAGTTAATAAATGACATCCTTAAACATGCTAACTGACTCGATTCACGCAAAGGTATTCAGTTGAAGAACTTGACTGTGAGTCTTTGTTATTATGCTAATTTGTAGATACTT
>NC_090878.1:11570310-11607810 GCF_036669935.1 Montipora foliosa | reverse complement strand
ACGGACAAGACCGTGTTTACAGGTGATGAGTGGCATTAAAAGCAAAATGGCTGTAATGCTTCGGAGGAGACAGTTCCCTGTGACAAGCCACACGAAGCGGGAACGCCAATCTCAGTCAGGTCGGGGAACAGATCAATCAAATGTGAGATGTCATCTGTGCTCAATGTTACTCCTTCCACGCACATTGCAAAAATCTCGTGCTTTTGAATGGCACAAATTATGGAATCAACACCGACCTTACAATGAGCTATTCCAAGAAAATGTAAGGAATCAAAAGCGGCATCGTTAATACCCGTATCTGTCAAGTTTTCACATCTGCAGACATTCAAAATTTCTAAAGAGGGTATGCTTTCCGTAATAAAAAGTAGATGGCTGGCAACTAGCTTTGTTTTCCTCAAGTTGAGCTCCACAACCTTAGCCATATTTAAAACTGTCACTCCAGTACAATTTTGCACTATTTCACAGAATGTTGACCAGGCTGTTTTTGCACCAGATAAGTCTATAGAGTAAAGGGGACAAGGCCTCCATTTAACCGCCTAAAAAAAGTTATCTACAGTCTCCTTTGATGCGTTTTGGGCCTTTACTTCTAAGAATTTGATATCCCTTGCATAATCAGACTTTTGTCCTGAGAAATTTGCAACCATGCCTTACACACAAGAGAGGCAGTTTTTCAAACAAATTTGTAAGGTAAATAAGAGAACATGTCAAGTTACATGTAAGTATGATGCTTTGAGGTAAACTATCCATTTATCTTCAGTCTAGCACCCTGAAGACGAGTACTAGTATTTGTGAAGTTAGAACGGGAGTGACTGATTGTGTATGGTGCCACTAAAATTGTCCTGTCAGATAGCTTTAGAAATCGCTAATGCCATCAGATTCTCTTGTTTCCCCCAAAGACTTAGATCTGTTTGTGTTTTTGGCTTCAAGATCAAAGGAACCAGTTGCTTAAAGCAAAATAAAAAGCCAGGGATCAAGGAAACTTTCATTCTAAAAATGAAAATAATACTGAAGTACTGAAATCCCTATATTTGGAAACTTTATATACATATTGCAAGGGAAATGGAACTCCTTATCTTCAAACGAAAAGCAGACCTCTTCATACTCTAAAAAAACAACATTTCGTCGTATCTTAATGATTTAGAGTCTCAAGTGAATGTCTGTTCTTATTTTTTTTATGTTGGCCGATACTATTAGATGTTCTGGTTCCCCAGGCATCCAATTTGGACCTTCACAGAAGTTTCTAGCATACACCTCGTCTCCTTCCTTCACGATGCACTTCTTCACATGCAAGTCATGCTTCTCTTTCTGAACACTATGGCGGACACACACTTTTCTACCCATTTCAGGATATACCAAGTCCAATCTTGACCCGCTCAGTTCAAAAGTTTGGTTCAAGGTTCTCTATGCAATGTTTAGTCCAACTCCTCCTCCTCAGCTACTTCTTGCATTCGAAGCCTGGCTGCAACTGCTGCATCTCGTCTAGGTCTAAACACAGAAGCTGTAGGGTTGAGGGGTGTCGTGTCTCTCTGCACATTCTCCTTGTCACACGACAGTTCCAGGGGAAAGAGGTGCTGGATAGGGCGTTCTAGGTGTGATCGGCCTGCTCGCAACCTTGCACCACGAACTATACAATCTCTTCCTGTAATAAGCTGCTCGACGATTCCAAGAGGCCAGCAGTTCCGGTTCCGCTCAGCAGAATGGATGACGACCGCAGGGGTACCCTTCTTGTCACCGTGTTTGAGACGATGGCGCTCACATAAGGCTCGCAAATATTCGGCTGTCCACCGACGCCACAATGCATCTTTCGTTCTCAGCAAAAACTTGGCACGTTTCCGTAAGTCTTTGTCATCCAGCTGGTGTGGCGGTAATTCTGGTAGGATATTGGTGTTAAGGAACAGTAACGTGCTTGGCGTCAATGTAGGAAGTTGCACATCTTCCTCTTGGTAGCACAGCGGATGATTGTTAAGGGTCACTTCGACGTCCAGGATAACTTCGCCTAACTCCTCCCAGCTGAGCTGTCCTTGACCAACTGTCTTGTAGAACGCTGAGTTCATTAACCCGATCAGTCGCTCGAATTGCCCGCCCCACCAGGGTGCTCGGCTGAGATTGAACTGCCAAATGATGGACTGATCACTTAGAAACGAATGGAACGTTTCATCTTTCTGTACTTTCTTTAGCCACTTGGCTGCCGCGACAAACGTCTGACCGTTGTCCGAATATACCTTTGATGGTCGTCCTCTTCTGTCAATTAACCGTTTCAGACTCTTGATGAACTGTGTAGTCTCCAAACTGGGCAGTAACTCCAAAAACACTCCGCGAGTCAGGCTGCAGGAGTACAACACCACATGGGCCTTTTGCTCTTCATTGCGCTTGTCACGGTATTTCACAGGTCCGGCAAAGTCCACGCCTATCACGTTGAAGGGCGTGTTACCTTCCGTTCTTTCTCTTGGCAGAGATGCAGGTGGCGGATTTGCAAAGGCTACAGCTTGAAAGCATTTGCATCCGCTGCAATTTCTCACAATTCTCTTCATCAATTTCCGAAGACGGGGTATCCAGAACTTTTCTCTTACTCTCGCCATGGTTAGACCAACTCCCCCATGGAGTGTAGTGACGTGAGCCCGTTGCACTATCTTCGCTGCTAATAGAGCTGAGTCAGGCAGGTACATTGGGTACTCGCCCTGGATCCGTCCACGACATTCCAATACACCCTCTTCACTAGGCTGCAGGTTCAGTTGTTCTTGGTCTTGGTCAAATTTGGCGTGGCTGATCCCTTCTAGCTGTGCTCTCTTGACTAGGAACATCTGACATTTTTCAACCTCAACTGTGGTCAGTGGTCCCTTGGTCTTGCTGGAAGAGTACTGTGAATTATGCAGGAATCGCATGACCCAAGCACCAATCCTCACGGCCTTACGCAGTTCGAACTTCCATAGGACCAAATCAAAATCATCACGGGTCTCAACTCCAACCGCGAACACTTCTCGCTGGAGCTTTCGTTCTGCCATACTTTCAGGGCTTGGTCCCGGCATGATGTCGTCTGGCCACTTGACAGGTTCTGAGAGCCAAGCAGGTCCATCCCACCACAGTTCTGCGCCTACTACACTAACAAAACTGAAATTATTGATAACATTACAACAGCGATCATAAACTTACTTCTATGGCGAGTTTTCTTAATTTTCCTTGATCGGGATAACCATAAAACAGTGTAACAAGTAAGCAGTAAATCACATGAAACATTTCCAATTCAGATATCGGGTAAAAACTAAACTGCTTAATTAAAGTTGAGGTTTATCTACTATTTAAGTTTCCTGTTGGGCGTGTACGAGGCTACCGCAAATTCCTTAACTATGAATTCCTTGCATAGTCCAAAAACTACGTTAACATTCTCCGCCCCGATGAGGGCAGTGTCCTCATCCTAAACTACATCAGTCCTTGTATCCTTCTGCGGGGTATATGATCACAATCTTTGTGATAGGTCTTTTATACTCCGAGGTTGACGTCTTGATTTTTACATTTCGAACTCTGCCATCCCTTCCTGGGTAAACATTAATGATTCTTCCGATGGTCCAGTTTCCACGAACAGAGTTGGAATCTTCCATGATGACTATGTCATCCACTCTCACGGTGCGCTTTTCAGCGTTCCACTTCTTTCTAGGGACCAACGTCGGGAACACGTCTCGGGTCCAATGTCTCCAAAAGGTGTCTACTATCTTCTGTACGAATTCGACTCTATGCTGTGGGTTCCTGGTCTCTCTGAACGGTCCTTTGGTACCATTGAGGTAGCTCGTCCAAGGAGCATTTCATTTGGACACAGATACGAGCCGTCATCCAGGTCGTTAGGAACTCTACCAATGGGGCGTTGATTCATCAGGTTAGCGACTTCCAATAAACAGGTGTATAGTTCAAATGGCATCAGGATTTGTTCACCAATTGCTTTCTTTAGGGCTTTCTTGGCGCCTTTAACTAATGCTTCTGCGCAGCCATTTTGATGTGGTGCTCCAGGCGTAGTAAACTGCCATCTCATTCCTTTCTCGGCGCTAAATTCTTTTAGCTCTTTGTGATTCCACCCCTGGATCATCTCTCTGAGTTCGCGCTCTGCGCCCACAAGTTGAGAACCGTTATCACTCATCATTAGCGCAGCGTCTGCATAAATTCAACGGTAGAATAATCTACTGCCAGCTCCAGGTGTACAGCTCTCGTGTTCATGCAGGTAAAGATTACTCCATAATGCTTGGTGGTTGTTTTTCGGCTTATCTTCACTTTGTACGGTCCAAAGTAATCACATGCTGTATGATGAAATGGGGGCGTGAACGGTTCCAGGCGAGTTCTGGGCAGGTAAGCCATAAGTTGTGTTTCAGTTCTTGCTTCAATTTCTCTGCAGCACACACATCGGAACTTTACGGACTTGGCCAAATCATGAGCTCTTATGATCCAAAACTTTGTCCTTACCTTCGCCACTGTGGTTGCTACGCCAGCGTGTCCGATTTGATGGAAGTGTCAAGTTATACCACAGGATGGAATCGGTTTCCAACAACGACACTCCACACCTTGTTTTGTAATGGAGGTCCAACATGGAGGCAATCGTTCAACGACGGGGCTTTCTCTGGTGCACGTGCAGACGTGTCGTACACCACTCGCAGTTTTGTCGTCTCAGCATTTCCTCTCACAACAGCACGATGGTGTAGGAAGAACTCTCTTCCAGTAACTTCAACAGGTGCTCGCTCAACTACGCCTTCTTCTAGCTGTTCTCTGATTACAGCGTTATGTTCATCTGGCAGGTCAGTCTTTCTCAGCTTCAGAACAAGAGCGTTTAATCTGCGCAAACTTCCTTCCCGGTTGTTTGGTAAAGGAGGACAGTTTCCCTTCGAAGGTAACCCAGTTTCGTACCATTTTTCTGGAGAACGAACTAACTGTTCCTTGAAGTCGTCATAAACAGGACTCTGATCTGTGGTTTCAGAGTCCGCCAGTCCTAATACGTCAAGAGCACACAACTTCTTATAGTCAGCATTAGAGTTTACAGCTAACAGGGCCAGCGATAAGCCACTATCAGCCCCAGGCGACATAATTGTCCATCCAAATCTGGTGAATTCAGCAACTGGGTCTCCCCGTCGTCCTACTCGCAACCACTCCCCAGTGCGTATTTTTGCAAAGTCATTTGCTCCCAATATGATATGAACGGGTAGCATTTTCTTCGTGTCATCATCCTCCATTCGTAACAACTTACAGCTTTCTTTCTTAAAAGTCACGATTACATTTAATTGGTTTTTTAACATAAGTAAATGGCTAGCAAAGTAGTCACACGAGTCACATAATTCAAGAATTCCTTTATACACTGCCATCTTTAGTATGGTAGTTACTTCCCTACCAATGAAAGTTGCAACGTCAACACATTCCATGGATGACGTAATGGCTTTTTATGTATTCAATACTCGCTTCGAATCAAGCGCTTCAATAACACTAAAAGGCAATAATTATATTTTGTACGAAATAAAGAGTGGAATATTCATAAAATGTTAAGTACATTAACGTTTTAACAGCTTTTGGCGAATAAACATCATAAGTCCTACTGACTATATGGCCGAGTGGGAGTTTGGGTCTGCTCACCGACAAAACAAAACAAAAAGATCTTTAAATCTTATAACCGCACTTTGAAAATTCATCTGTTTTCTTAGCACTATAGTCGCAACATAGGGCACATTCCAAGGCAGTCCTTGATGATTCATTGACTACTGTAGACACCACACAGGGCCGTAGCCAGAAAAAAATTATAACACAGGCCATTATGTCCGTGGTGAAAGTACCTTCCTAGGTATATTTATTTCTTACTGTTGTCGTAATAACAAGTACTAAGACAAGTGACAATTTTCCAGGCCATAGAACCCTACGAAACTACAAGCTTACACAGTCTTGTCAGCGATACCATGAACCTTTTCTCTGTTATCCCTCACCCCCCTACCCCCCAGAATTTTGCTTCTGTGACTCAACGTTTCTCTTTTTGCCCAACAATTCAGCTTTGCATGACTTATTAAATATCTTGCGATCAATCAAAAATTCACAGGGCAAAGTATTCCACCACTACACGGTAAAGATACTCAAAAAGCGTTTTATCGGCGACATTCCGCTCTAGTCTTTGGGAAATTCTCTTCGCACAAGCGTTTCCAAAATAAACACCAGAACATCTACCTTCACGATTCTTGTCTGCAAGCAGTCCTTGTTGATTCACTGATGACTATAGACGCAAAATCACCTGATCAATCTGCAGCACAACAACTGACAACGACTACACACGAACTTATTGAACCATCACATATAGCCGTTGTGAAATCTCTGATTGCACCATCAGTCGTAGCTGTTGTGAAATCTCTGATGACCTAATGGTCTTAATTAATCTGGAACTTTTTCTATTAACAACTTACACCTTTCTTTCTTAAAAATCACGATTAAATTTAATTGGTTATTTTACATAAGTAAATGGCTAGCAAAGTAGTCACATGAGTCACATAATTTCAACAATTACGTTATCCACTGCTATCTTTAGTACAGTGGTTATTTCCCTACCAATGAAAGTTGCAACGTCAACACATTCCATGAATGACGTAATGGCTTTTTATGTATTCAATACTCGCTTGGAATCAAGTGCTTCAATAGCACAAAAAGGCAATATATTTTGTACTAACTTTAGAGTGGAATATTCATAAAATTTTAAGTACCTTAACGTTTTAACAGCTTTTGGCGAATAAACACCATACGTTTAAAAGTCATATAAAGTCACTGCACGTGGTGTATTGACCATTTGATTGGTCAATGGGCTTATGAATTATTAGTGAGTCTTTTTAAATATAGTTTAATTTACGACTGAAGGGACACTTATCTTCAGAACTGACCTGCAAGTAATCAGATGCAAGCCCAATTTCTTGTAACCACATTCTCCTTGTGGAAATCAGCTCTTATGGACAATGATTATTATTACTTGAGTTGGCGGGACAAGCAGGTATAAATAAAGTGTTTCTTACCTACGAAATAAAAAAATCAGATGCCCAACATGTGGAAAGGTGGTTGAACAAGGGACCGTGGCATTCATGTTCCACTGCAGATGTATCTAGAAGGCCCAGTGATCAAGGGATCAAGAGTATTGTGCCCTGATCGTTGCCTGAGAAACAGTGTTCTTGTTCTTGTTGTTGTGTGTTTTTGTTCTGCCTGATGCAAAAGGCAAGCTTTTTTGGACAATTGGAGTTTTAGTTATTGAATGGACAGTTATAATAATAAAATTAATGTAATTATTATTAATATTAAAGAAGCTTGACAGTCGTGTGGAAAGGTGGATGGACAAGGGTCTTTTGGTTACTTCATATTCAGCAGCAGGTGTACAGGTTCACTGATTGAGAGTTTTGTCCATTTATCGTTGCCTTAGCAATGTTTTCTTCATTTTCTGTCTGACTGATATGAAAGGGCTTGTTTTTAAACAAGCAACATTGGAGTTATGCATGGAATGGATCATTCTTGCGTCAGATGTGAAAGGGTGGCAGAAAAGGGGTCTGTCACATTCATAGCTGCAAAATTAAGCATTAATTTCTTTTCTACTGCAAATGTAGAAGGTCCACTTACTGGTGTATAGTACATTGATCATTGCCAGAGCAACAGTTCTTTTTTGTTCTGCCTAATATGAAAGGGCGTTTTTGTTGGACAAATGGAGTTTGTCTTAAAGCAACCAAACCTGGAGTTTTATTTATTGAATGGACAAATAACTTGCCGATAGAAGAGGACGAGTCTTCATCCGACTGGGCGCTGTCCTTAATGTCTCGTTCGTGGACGTGTGCTGACGTCTTTGGAGCCATTTGCACCTGATTATCGCCGTTTGCTCATGTGCAAACGGTGTTGGAAGTCGAGCGACGGCTTCTAGTGGTTGCCGTCTTGACCCTAGACGATTGCTTTTGCCCACGGGCGACTGCCGTGGAGGGATTGCCGAACAAGGCGGTTGCAAGTCTGGCGGCAAGCTGAGCTTTTGAACCTGTTATGGGTAGTTTGAGAGCCTGTTAACAAAGCTGCAGTACTTAGCTCAATAATCTTAAGAGGTCCGCCTTTTTTGCTGTGGAACGACTGAGGTTGAGAGCAGGACGAGAACGAACCATGATGAAAAATGTTAAATTGCAAACAGCTAGTTGGTTTACAAAAGAAGACAAACTGCCAAGTGAACTTTGGATGGCTAACTGAGGCTTTTATAGCTGGACTTTGTCTGTTAAAGAAGCCAGTTGCACAGGGTCTATGATGTAGCAGGTAGGCATTACACGTGCTCTTTAGCAGTAATGAATGAGGCCTTAACAGATTTGGTCAATGCAGGTGTACATTATAATCTGAGATCAAGGAACAAAGTCTTTATGTCCTTGTTTTATTTATAACAAGACCATTGATGTTATGACCGTGAACGACTAACTACAAAGAACATGATAACTATTGCGACATGAATAGCCCTTTTAGTACGGTTATGTTCCATTAACTGTGTTTTACTGATTGGGCAGTAAAATGTCATTTGAAATTTTAAAATGCCTAACATGTGGAAAAGGTGGCTAAACAAGGGTCGTTGACGTTCATTGTGCCAAGTGTTGGTGTCTTCATGTTTTGCTGCAGATGTAGAAGCTTCACTGATTGAGGGTTTTGTGCATTAATTTTTTCTTCATTTTCTGTGTGATATGAAAGGGCAGCTTTGGACAAAAGGACTTTGATTTTAAACAAACAAAACTGGAGTTTTATGCATGGAATGGACAGTTAAATGAAAAAAGTAATTAGCCCTGCTTCAGATGCGAAAGGGTGGCAGAAAAAGGGTCTGTCACATTCATTGTTGTGATGGTTTCTTCATTTTCTGCTGCAGAGGTACATGAAGAAGGCCCACTGTTCAGGGGTATTATGTGTTGATCATTGCCTGAGCAACAGTTTTTTATGTTCTGCGTGACATGAGAAGGCAACTACTTTCATGCTTTCTCTTTTTTGTTTACCAACTTGTCAAAAATGGAACAAAAAGACAAGTCTATTACGTCATACTTCAAATTATCGATAACAAAATTTTATTTCGAATATAGTGTCTATATGTATGAATTTTTCCTTGTTGTGCAGATATAAATTTATAGTACTGTATGTGCCAGGAAAGAATTTGTCACCAATTTACACCAATATCATTTATGCATATTGATGACAAGAAGCCTGGACAGACGTGGAAAGATGAGGATATGGAAAGGTGAAGAAATTATAAAATTAATACAGGAAAATTGCAAAGCACATTAATATTGTAATTTGCTATGAGAAAGAATGGCTACTTATATATATAATTTTAAAAATTTCATCAACATGAGTGGACCATGAACACCTGGATCCCAGGATCCCACTTCTGACACATTCCCTAGGAGCACATGTAATGAACTTCTATGCTGGTAATTCATGCCACAAAAAGATAACAATGATAATAATAATCATCATCATCATCATTGGGATATAAATAAGAATACAGCAATAATAATTACAACAAAAATAATACGTGTATTGAAGTCTGAAAGTTACACTGTGGATAAAAAGCAGAAAAAGCATGACCAATCAAATTAATCAATTGAAGGGTTTCAATGAGATTGCTTCATGGAGCAGAGAACCAAGAAACGTAGACCACATATGACGTCACCTCAAGGGAGCAATCCCAGGCCATTTTGTTGGAAGACATGTGCTCTCACCACTGCGCCAACCCTGTTCCTTTAAAAATAACAATTATTTCCTCAGGATCTGTGATTGTCCACCCAAACGTGGTGTGTTCAGCAGATATGGGCTTCCCATGGCTCTTGCACGCTGATAGCAGGCCATCTTGGTTTTTGTGTAGTCATTCGCCCCCAGTATCACATGGATTGGAAGAGTTTCCTTTTTGTGTGTATAGGCTAAATCCTTTAGCATTGAAAGTTCTTCTTTCTGCTCCAGTAGTTTCCTATCAAATTGTAGTTGCTCTTTGCGCTCTTGAGCCAGCAGATTCTCTTGCTTTTCTCTCTCTGTATTCTCGAGGTTTGACGATGGCTGACTTCGTGTGCGTTTCGATAACCTTAATTTTGTTATGAAAAAATCAATTCTTTCCTCGATTTCTTGCCCCCATTCCTTTACCTTGTCTATGCTTTCTCCTTTTTCCAGTTTGGCTTCTCCAACTTCTTTCTTCTCGCTTCTCGCTCTTGACAATGTCAGTGCCGACAATTCCATCGGTTTTGCCACATGTGAGCTCTAACAGTGCCAGTTTCGCTTCCATTTGTGTACCCGTCAGAGGTGCCACTTGCCGCGAATGCTTTAAGGCCAAACTTCACGATATCACAAGTACACTTGATTTTAGTCGTTTTAATAACTTTCTGAAGTACGTACTCTCTCGCACTTGCTAGTCAACTTTAAAAAACATAGGCACGCACTTGCGTACATGCGTCTACGTTGCACACCCAACGTGTCGCTCACAATGTTGAAATGTTAAATGAACAAAAGAAATCAGAATACCACGTTCAATATTCTATTCATTGTATTAAATTATCTCAGTCTTTCCTTTGTCTTCCCCTCCCCTGAGGTGAAGCAGGCCCCCAGTATAGTGTTTACTAGATTAGTGACAAAGGGATTTTCATGAGGAGGGAGGGAATTGTATGCATTAAAACATTTTAAATATGGTGAAATTGACAACAAAGGCAACAATTTAATGCGTCATTTATATAAGTTATTTTATTTCAAGAGAAATGTAATTTTTCTTAAAAATTACTCTTAAAAAAGTAAATGGCCAAGATAGGTCATGCTAGAGACAACATTGGGCCATAAAAGGCTCAAAAACAGAGTTAGTTGCCATTTGGCAATACAACTTCCAAAGATTTTACATTAACATAATGGAAGCTGTTCATGTTTGTTGCGGGATCGTTACTCCCATGATTGTTAGAACTTAATCAAACAAAAGACTAGTTTGAAGCTTTGTTCATTATTTTGTCGGTTGTTACCTCAACAGGCAACTGCGGTTTATTTTGCCTCAACAGGCGAGTTTGTTTAAACTAGCACAACGGCTTCTTGTATTTTGAATTGTGTTACAGTACACACAACGAGAATCTGATCGAAATGCTGATCACCGTGAACGCAGCGATCCCTGTGAGATCAACAATAACAGTAATGAACTCACAAATCTTCACAGTCAGACTGGTTCTATAAAAGGAAAAAATATATGAAGGGCGTTAAACGCAATCTACCACTTGAACGGTATTCGACAAGCGACAGCCATCAAATTTAAATAAAGAAACATTTAACAACAAAGTTTCAGTGAGCATTTTTAACCTCAAGCGTATGTGCTCACCTCGACGAAGGCGACGAGAAATAAAAAAAACAAAGGAAAGAAAGACACTTTTCCAGTACGACTTGAAATAAATTCTCGACCACGCTAAACAATGTCACATGAGTTACTCTGACTGTCACATGACTTACTCTGACGTCATAAATCGTGTGGCACACACTGTCAGCTAGAACTTCTTCAGTATCATAGCGGTTACATAACCAACGTAGACCCAATTACAAATTAAACAAATGATCTGTCAACAACAGTCTTATGTTTCAATCAATATTTCAATCAATATGAAAATGCTTGGAGCTTTTCCATCTTTGATTTCTAACTTTGATTGACATATACTTTAACTCCTGTTATGGCATGTTTCAAAAAGGCTTGCTCGAAATAATTATCCGTTTACAATAGTCACACAATCTCCGACACAAGCCTGTTAACAGTTTCATTTAATGGAGGATCCTGTGGTGGGATGAGAAATAGAATCAGACGGCGAACATACAACATTCAGTGAGGAAGGGGAATTCCTTTGCGAAGTGAAATCTTATTCACTGGAAAGGATATCCTACGGCTTACAAGCTGTGCGACCATGGGGTTATCAGTAATTTGTGTGGGATGCAAGGTTATTTTTACCTGGGAACAGTCAGTTTCCCAGCTATAGACACAAAGGAGAAATGGTAGGAGGTAAATACAACACATCCATAACGCTCAGTAAAGCCAAAGATCTTGGCATGGAAAGAAATTGGGAAAAAATTAGTCATTAAAAAAACAAAGCGTGGACACCAAGGAAGATGTCCTTTTCAAACCCGAAACTTTACTTTGATTGGCTGGAACTCATTCACCTGGTCTGAAGACTAGCATGAGGTTTTTGAACCTTGATTTGTTAAAGCGGTCTCTCTGTTTCCCAAAATCTTAAAATCTTAACATGCATTATGAATTTCTGTTTTAAATACCTTAGCTACATGTAAACAATAGTATGAGCTCGCTGAAAAATGTCAGACAGTGCAAACCCTAGCTTTAGGGAGAAAGGAAATGAGAAAGGACTTGGTAAGATGATGAAATGGAGGATGTCAGTGCGATGGCTGAAAGTGCATTGTTCATTATTGATCATTTGTGTCGTCAATAAGAAAGGCTATTTCTAGACTCCTTTTCACCCTGCGTCGGTGAAGTACAGTACGTCTCCATGTGGAATGTATTCAATAATCATACGAAGTGGCGTTTTCAGTTGCCCAACAGCCCAAAAAAGTCAAACTGAACATGTTTCTTCACTTCTTCAGTCAGCTCTTCGAAGGGGCAGCCAAATTACAATGTAACATACCCCAGTTTACCTAACGACTTATAATAACGAAAACAGTGCCGAAAAAATTGTCTAATCCTTATAGCAAAGAAGAGAAATCAAATCTGACCGGTTTTTGGTGTCATGGGTCGTTAATTTTATCGATTTTAGGTGATTTGGATTGCTTTTGGAATGCCTTATGGTGATCTGCCTCGTTGTGCATATGAACCATGTCCAGTAATTTCCAAATTCTCCCAGTTTATACCGTCGGAATTGAAGTCTCCACCAATAATGACATGTGGGTACGCAGGAGCTTGATCCGAAAACACATTGTTCACAGAGTTCATGAAATGCATGGTTGTTTCAATGCTTGAATGCGGGGGACGGTAGAAAGATGCTAGTGGAACTTTCTTCTGACAGGGTAACTGTAGAGAAGCCCAAACGATTTCACAGTTGGTGTCATAATTTAACGGATAACTAGCGTATATATCTTTGACTGCAATAAAAACACCAACAGACGTGATTCTGGCTTCTCAGTAGACCACATAATCTTATGGGAAAATGCTGTACTTTGGTTGGCCATTGACTTTCCATTCACAACCAAGTATAATGTTACGGGAGAGATTTTGTAGACACAGCTTCAGCGTTTTAACTTCTTTATTCTGGCATGGAACTTCAGCACTATGCCGTTGCCTGCAGCCAACTCTCTCAAGCTCTCCTAAAAAATGGTGTTTATATGTGTTCTTGCTTAGCTATGATTGGTTAACTGGCAATACATTTCCTTTGCATAATGATAAAGGACATGAGATAACAGCCTGGGCGTAAGATTACGTGCCCCAGGCGTAGCCTTCAAATGTTGGATAAACTGATAGCAATGGAAACACTACAGATAATTACCTTAAGATAACTAACATGGTCGGTATCACAACTTTATGAGAAAGAGCCGCTAAGACGGTCCTCGTGTTTCCATTAACATCGGCGGAAATTCGGCTGTTGCCTAATGTATTTTCTTGTGGAAAGTTACTTCAATTAACTGAGAGGGACGAGGTTGTCTGCTGCACTTAATTTGGTTTCCACGTCTCAATTCACAATGCACTACATGTCGAATACTTTGCTTACAATAAAACGATCATGAAAATATAGTTTAAAATATTATAAAATTTGCTTCAACATATTATCCCCCCCCCCCCCCCCCTTTATTTATCACCAGGTAATTCCATCGTTTTGGAAATAGCGGCTGCTTATTATTCATCAGCGTCACAAATTCTTGCCGATTTTGGGGCTCATTTTGTTAGAAACCCAAGCACGCTTCCAACAGACCTTTTTTTTTTTCGTAAGTTATGCACGCGCTGCGGGCCTATTGTTACCACGGACAGAGTGTAAACTCTTACACTAAACAAGAAGACGCCTTAAGGCGTTTACGCGGGATGTATTGGTTAAGAATGAATTATGTTGAATGGCGTTGGAAGGTTGAGAAGTGTATCAACAACAAATGTGTACAGGAAAGAGGGAGATGTTGAGTACTTCAACTGTGAAAGATATAAAGACGAAGAAGACATGATGAAAATGAAGTGAGCGTGAATACCTTAAATAATAGTTGCGGTTGCAGGGAGAATAGTGGTAAACTACCCTTTCCGGGAGAAATGAGTGTGGTGTGTGTGTCCGGACCGTTCATGAGACTAATTTACCATGGGAAATATCCATACGCAAGGGAGAAAAGGCACTGAGATTTGTCATTTACTTCAACATGAAACCGCTATTTTAGCTGTGGTGCGAAAAAGTAGCCTCTGCCGACAAAGGATTTTTTCATGTTCTTGACCGCATTGGTTGAGTATTGTGTGAGCGTTCTGTACTAGGAGATCAGAGTTGTGGCAATTTCTTTATTCGCGCAAAAGTCACGCCATTTGACTACACAACTGACGATTAATTTTGCTTAGGAATTGCGTGACGAATTGCGGGCATTGAAGGGTTGTTGGAAGAGGCTACTTTTCGCAAGGTAGCTCACACTGTGAAAATGTAGTCTTTGGTCGGCGGGTATTTGTGCTTTTGAGAAAGATTGACGTTGATATGAGGGAAAAATGTGGTGTAACTCTTTGTAACAACTGTATACCTAGCCTCCCACGCAGACGTTCGTAGGCTTGTCACGCGTTCCTCCCCGTTCGTGGGGAGGAACGCGTGACAAGCCTAAGAGATTACTGTATACGAAATCTTCATAGTAGCGGGAAAAACATTTTTAACATCATTTTTGTTTGAATGGGTTTTTCACGATCATGTAAACCCTAACAAAATGAATCAAGGTCTTATAGCATAATGAAAGATTCATAGCAGTAGAAAATGTAAGTTTTTGTTTGGAGCCTATAGTGCTTGAGTAAACGAGAGCAAAAGGAATCAAGATTAAGACCGCTGTGTCGCCAACTGAAGGATGGGGAAAATGGAGGATTTTGGTGTTTGCTTGGATTTATCGTTAATATTGGGAGATCAAGAGGGTCTGTTCCATTATATTTTGTTGAGCAATTAGCTTGTGAAGTAGGTTTTAATTATTTATTTTTGACAAATACTTGTAACAATTATAAACAATTTAACAACGGTCATGTCTGATACTGTAGGAAATAGGAAGAAAATTGTAAGCTATTTTCAGGCTACAAAATTAAGACTACCCTTCCCTCCAAATCAAGGATGGGAAAAAGGAGGGTTTTGGTGTTTGAGTAGTTTTATCATTGCTTGATTTGGTGGGAGGGGGAGTTCTGTTGTACGTGTTACTTTGTTAGATTGTGGTACATTGTAAAGTAAACGGAACGTTGAATATAAGTAGAGGTTTTTGCACAATTATTAAAGTTCAATAACACTTATGTACCATGGTAACGAAATAGAAGTAAAATTACGATGGGTATTAGAAACTCAACAACACTAACGTAGCTTTTAACAACTGGTAAAATTCGAGAAACACTAACGTAACGTCTTGCATGAAATAGAAGAAAAACTTAGATATCTTCGTGCAAATCAGTATGGGAAAAAAGTTGATTGCTTTTTGAGTAGTTTTACATTTGATTTGGTTGGAGGGGGCTTCTGTCTATTAAATCTTGTTTCAGACTGTAGCACAGTTCTAAAGCAAACAGAACATTGATTAATATAGAGGGATTATCAACGGCTATCGAAACACAACACCACTAATAGTTTGTAACATAAACAGAACGTGGATTACATTGTAAATATAAGTGTTTTTAACGATGAGTGTTATTCAAATTGGAGTTAACCATCACTTTGCTGAGATAATGTCAGTAATGACATTTTTTAGGTCTTATATTTGATACATTTGATTATTCTTTTAATATCGTCTATAGTTTTATATGATGACAATAATTGAGTTGTAATAATTTTACTATCTGTCTCTTGGAAGGAGTGAGTAGAAGATAAGTGTTTCCATGAAAGACTTACATTTATGGATGGTCTTTTACTGAGACAATGTCAGTTATAACATTTTTTTTTGGCTGTCATAATTGAAAGTGATGTTTTGAAGATTCATCATTGCCTCTTTAATATCTTCAACAGTGTTGTTTAATGTTAGTGACTTTGCCTCTAATAACTTTGTTATCTCCTTTGTGAACGAAGAGAGCCACAGATAAGTGTTTGCATGAAATACTCATATTTATGGATGGTCTTTTACTGAGACAATGTCAGTTATGACATTTTTTTGGCCGTCATACTTGAAAGTAATGTTTTGAAGATTCATCATTGCCTCTTCAATATCTTCAACAGTGTTGTTTAATGTTAGTGACTTTGCCTCTAATAACTTCGTAATCTCCTTTGTAAACGCAGAGAGCCACGGGTCAGTGTTGTTGTGAACTACACATATTCTGACCGAACTCTCACGGGTTAAATGGGTGGTCCTCTGACGTGTTCCGCATTGCTGACATTTTGTTGAGGATGAAGACAGATCAGTCAAGCGTTTGTTACAAACGGTGCAAGGACTAAACAAGGTTAATCTGCTGATAAACTTGAAGTCTGGAACAGTAATCTCTTGCTCTGGAGTGCGGAGTAACTCTGGACCCATTACTTTTTCTAATGATACTGTGGTTTCAATAGCAGTCGTTAGTGGACTTGTACTTAAGAAGGTTGAACCTTGATAGTATTTCACAGTTAAATTGGTAAACACATACGACTTTCCAGTTTTCAGTTGATGTATGAGAGGGTCCCAAATGTGCAATGTGACTGTTCCAGTGCTGTCTTCTAATATGCAGTCTTCTTTGACATGGGAAGCTGTTTGTGTTGCTTTTATCATAACTTGTTTTGGTTCTTTGTCCCCAAAGGACAATGTGCCAGAAACATTGATTTTCTGGTTTGTAGTAATTGTTGAGAGCTGTTTAATGGTAACTTCTGTCGCTGGCAGCTGTTGGGCTGTTGGCTCAGGTTTGGGTGGAACTTTGCACTCAAAAGGGACATCAGAATTTGAACATGGATATGCAGTTGATTGCTGGTTAAACAGCCAATCGCCTTCATTTTCTTTCACGATGATATTCTTCAGAAGAACAGGAGTTTTTGATTGTTCGTAATGTTGCATATGAGTGTGAAAAGAGGGATTAAAGCTGACAACTCTGCGAATTTTATTGGGAGCTGTTTGTAGCTGGAAGTCATACCACTGGTGTTGTGTTCGTTTGCTCGTCTTCACAGGGCTGACGTTGTGGATGAAACCGTGTTTCTTTTCTACAAAGAAAGAAACGAAAAAGTAAGGGGAAAAAGAGAAATGAAATGAATAATAAAACACTGTTAAGAGGGGATGGACAGTAAAGGGAGTGTTCAGTGTTTAACAGATACAGTGAAAAGGAAATGCAGACGAAACTAAACGTGATGCGCGGCTCTGATTAGTATTAACGCTTACCTTTAGATTCTTGGGCAGATGACATGATGGGATGTTAATTTCAAATTCTGAGACAGAGAAAGAGAAAGATATATTTTAATTCTATATCAGTTCAGTAATATAGAACTTATTTCTAGGGTCGTTTACAGCTCGTTGTATGAGATTGTTTATTTTTTATTCTGTAAATAAGTAGTTTGTTTAAGGAGTATTGAATCATGAATTTTGAATGCTATTTTAATGAAACCTTATGAATAATCAAGTACCTTTCTCATAATACTTTGAAGATTGTTTTGAAGCTGCTTTTATCTGATTTTCTCATATTGAAAAGGAAGTGGGTTTTTTTGAGAAACAATGAACTCAAAATGATTAAACTGGTATTGAATGATATTTTTTTTAAAGGATATGGTAATATCTGAGAATTTTGTTGTATTAGATTTTTTGATGTGTAAGAGAAGTAACTTTAAGCTTCATACATGTATCAGTCCATAATTCACTAAATAAAATCTCATGGTTTAAACTGGTATGCTTATTCTAATAGCCTCATGATCTGAGTAGTATACACTGATTACTGAGCAATGGATATTACCTGTATTGGAATGCCTTGAATAAACATGGTCTAGCAAACTACCAGAAATGAAAGTGGGGCTTTCAACTAGTTGTACATAATTGAAACGACTCATTACGGCTTCAAGTGGTTTTTTGTCATTTGTGTTAAAGAAGTTTATATTCAGATCTCCAAGGATAATATCAATGGTATGAGATCTAAGTAAATAATCAATAGCATTGACAAATTGGAGAATATTTGAGCCATTTTTACGATAAATCAAAAGACAAGATAGACTTTGTTTGGTTTTGTCACAAGTAATAACAAATTGAACAGCACTTAAAGAAGGAAAGAATTCCTGATGCACAATGTGAATATTATTCTTGATGCAGATTGCCAAACTGGAAAATTTATCTGAATTGTGATCATATCTGTACAAAGTAAAAGGATTTAAATTGTTTGCAATATCCATGTCACTGTCACCAGGTAAAAGTTGAGTTTCAGTGAGGGCAAGGATATCAGTGTCGAAAAGATTCACATCTTTCTTAATATCACTGCTGTGCTTTTTAAGAGACCGTATGTTTAAAAGGCACAAAGTTAGAACTGAATTGCAATCAGACATGGTTTGTTCATTCTTAGATGTAAGATCTTGTGCAACTTTTGACCTTTTTCTTAGTTTATCATATTCATCATTCATCGTGTACTCTAGAATCTGTTTTGATATGGTCTTTATTTATGGGGTCAAGAATGTGGAGTCCTTGAAGTGAAGTTGCTCTGCTCAGTGCCACATACACTTGTCCATTGTTGAAGGACTTCTGTTTGTTCAATTTGAAACTGATGACAACATTCTGAAGGGTCAACCCTTGTACTTTGTGAATAGTGCATGCCCAAGCTAGGGTGATAGGAAACTGAATTCTTTGTATTTCTGGAGGAGATGGCTTAAAGGGGTGTACTCTTATTTTTGAAAGTACTGGTTCAATAGGAACTGCACCATTTATTGTTCCTCTTGCTTGTATGGAAGTACTTCCTGCTTTCTAATCATCAAATTTGATATAAATCACAGATGGTTTTTGTGTAACTTTGTTCACATGAATTTTTAATACAGTTCCCATTTGGCCATTTATAAGTCTGTCTGCAATATCGACATTTGTAGTAAGCATTACTCTAGCTCCGTCTTTAACTTTGATTTGAAAATCAAGCCCTCCTAAGTCAGATCTAGATCTTGACAACACTGTATTAATATCTTGTTTTGTAACATTTGGTGGATACTGATCATTGGCTGTAAGTTCAAACAAAGGTGTTTGCAACTGTTCGAGTTGTTTGTTGTTGTGTTCATTAACAGGATCATTTTCTGCCCAAATATGAAGAGCATCTAGAGGGTAATTATCAGCTGATGGGGAGATTAATCGAGCATTGATACAGTTTATATCCTCATGTGTAAATGAACCAGTTCTAAATCTATTCAAAAGTTCAGTGAACTCCTTATCATCTTTTTGTCTGAGTGAGTTCAATCATAGTGAAAACCTGCCATGGATGGTACAAATTGCGCATATTATCTTTGTAGTCTTCAAAAACCGGTTTTCTTTTTATTGGTGGTAGTTGATACAAATCTCCTACAGTAATTATACTTACACTAGCAAACAGTTGAGAGCTAAATGAGCCAAATATTTCCTTTAACCTTTGGTGTATATGAATAAGAGTAATGTTTGAAACCATAGAAATTTCATCTATAATAATAAGCCTTAGTTCAGACAGGGAAAGCCTGAACTGTGTTTTCTTTTTATCAGACATTTGAAGAAGGTTGTCTCCTGTTTGTTTGGGAATAGCTAAACCAGTATTTACTGTCGTTCCATCAATATTTATGGCAGACACCCCAGTTGGGGCCATTAACAAAACTGTTGGTAGATCGGGATTACTTGAAGCATGTTGAAATGTCTTAACTGCTGTATGGTATATTGTTTTTATAAGATGACTTTTTCCAGATCCGGCACCTCCAGTGATGAAAAGATATATTGGATTGATTTTTTCAGGTTTTAAAGAGCGAATATTTTTCACAGTGGTTCTGCACCAAGAAAGAACAGAATTATAAGCAATACGTTGAATATTGTTTAATGACCTCACAGACTTGCGAAATTCATTGTCTGAAATCTCATTTGGTTGTATATGGCAAGAAACTGTTGGAACAGATGATGAAGATTTAGAAGTGGAGGCAAGATGGCAAGGTACTTGTTCTTTAAATGATTCTTCATCATTTTCATTGGTTTGTTGCACATTCAGTAGCAAGTCTTCATTCTCCTGATCATTTAAAGGATCAAAAGAATAAAAAGAATTGTTGCTCTCACTGTTTCTTAAAGCTTCTAGAGCTTCTGTGACAGCATCTGCATCAGGTTCGAAAATTAAGTGATTTTGTTTAACAATAGCATTTGTTTCAGGTTCATAGAATTTTGATGCATATGTTTTTTCCTTGCCGATAAGGTTATCTTCACTTCGCCAGGGATAGTACAGCATAAGTAGATGATGAAAATACTTTTCAGGTTCTTTGGTTCTATTTGGTGTATAGTATCGTAATACAGCCTTAGATTTTCTGCATTTCATGACTTCATTCGAGTTCAGTAATTTAATTTTTGGCGGTAATTGGTTAATGATACCATCATTTTTGGTTAATTGGACATGTAGTTCAGGTGCATCGTCTGTGAGAATTTCTGGTTGGGCATCATTTATTACATAATTAGGCTTATATTCTTTATGGTAGTATGCAGCAAATTCAGCCAGACACATATTATCAACAGTGGGGATTGTATTTGGTCGTATGCTGTAGCGTTCTATTATATTTGATTTGTAAACATCTGTACTGTCATCATCTAACTCATCAAGTTCTTGCTGGCTCTTCGCAACTCGAACGCGTTTCTCAGGTAAAGCTATGCTCACAAAAACTGTTTTTGGAAAAACTTTTCTTAGCCAAAGTTCAGGCATACATCTGTATACACATTCTTGTGCACTCACTTCTCTAGTAGAAAGAAAAGCTGCTCCAATTTTCCTCAAGCTTTCTCTAATGGCTAAATTTGGACCTTTTGCTTCTTTTGCTGCATTTGCAATAGCTTGTGAACATTTTGTCTCATCCTTTGTAAAGTATGAACAAACATAAGTTACACACTTATAATGATTAAAGACAGGTTGCAAGTCAACATTTGCTCTAAAGCCTTTTACCCCAGCAAGGAAATAGTTATTGATAAAACAACTATCAAGTGGTCGCTTAAGGTGCAGTTCAAAGTCAGAATCAACAGAAACTGTCAAAGCCCAGTAGTATTGTTCCTTTGTAACACCTAATGAGCTCAAAAGTTCTTCTTCTGATCTAGTAGGATCATATTCTGGATTATTTGGGTCTAAGACTTTGTCTATTGTTCGTTTGACTAAACTAAGAATTTCATTTCTTCTAGATAACATGCTTCTTTTCGCCTCTTCATCTAATTCTTCAGGAAGTGGTTCTGCCACAATTGTCCTTTTTGTAAAAAATTGGCCAAAATTAAATCTGCATGGAACATTTCTGTACTTTCTACAAGTCTTCGAGTGACTGTGCTTTTGATAAGTTGCAACCAACTCAAACAACTCAGAGTCTGTTTTTCTATCTGGTAGGTATGCTTGAACATGAGTGTCTATGAAGTTTATGTATTCTTCTTTGTTTTCACGAGTTAGCTTTGGACAATCACTGGTCCATATCAATGCATGTAAATGAGGTGACCCTCTGATCTGAAATTCAATACGTAGCGCATAATGAACTATTTTTCCTATAGGATTTGCTTTTGTGAGTAACACTTCAGTAAAAAACGTTTCAACTCTATATTAAAAATGCTTCGCAACAGCAACAGGGTTAAGGTTGATCATGGAGCACCTTTCATTGTAAGACAATGCTTCTATTTCTTCATCAGTTAAACTGAGGCCTTGTGTTTTGGCAATAATTTGAAACAACTCTGGCCATCTAAGGTCAGCACAAGACAGTGTCATAAACCAAGTGGGAATACCAAGCTGTTTTACCATTGCAACAACTTCGTACATAAACTTTTGCCAGTAGGGTGGTGTGCCTGGGATTTGTCTTAGAAATAAATAAGCCTGGTCTTGACATAGAGCGATTTTCAATTGAGTGTCGTAAAACCAAAACCAAAGTAATTACTTTGGCCAATCAAAAAGGACGGAGACAATCCAGCAAACCAATCAAAACTCGAAGTAATTACATGTAGCCGACACAAAGCGCGGGAAAATGTGCACGCGCGAGCCACGATTGGTTTTGGTTTCACTTCTGATTGGTTGAAAAAATGGCGCGAGAACTTTGAACCAATCACTGAGTGAATTACTTTCGACACTCAATTGAAAACCGCTCTATAAGATTTTGTGAACTTTGCAGATTTGATCGTAAATGTGATGCAGTGACAGACTGTCCATGAACTTTGGTGAGAGCTATGTTTATGCTGTCCGATACTTTTTTCTGTTCTATTATGAACTGTGCAAAAAACAAATACTCAGGATTCATTGCAAACTTCCCACTATAATGTAAAAGGCGAGCATTGAAGTATTTTGTAGGTGATAAGTTAACTGCTCTTTCAGCAGTGTAGCCAAACCTGCCCTTTGGAAATAATACTGGAAATGCTAATTCTTCACATTGTTTATCAGTCATAAATGAAACTGGGTGTTTATTTTCACCCGGTGCAATGTTGAAAACTTCATTTCCACTTGAGTTTGTATTCCTATTTTGCTCTTTAGTTATAGGGTAATCTGGCAGAACTGACTGTAAACATGTTTCAGTAGTTGGTGTCCTAAATTCATTCAAGGGATCATCTCTTTCTTCTCCATTTTCATCATCTACTGCATTCTTTTCACAAGACTCATTACTAACTACTGGTAATTTAGCATCACTGATTGAAGAAGGTTGCTCCTGTAATTCTGTGAGATTTATATCAATGTTTTTAATATTGACTGTTATATCACAATATAACGGATTGTTTATCTTCAACCAGTTAAGAGCATTTATTACAATGTCGGGTCGCACAGCTTGAAAGTATACGTGACCTCTAAAAGCAATCTTTCTTTTCAGTTTTAACATTATTATTCCTGACCTTTCAGGAGGTCTAGGCAAAACAGTGCATGTTTTATCACAATCTACAGGCACATTACAAATGGCTCCTTTTATTTTACGTTGTTGTCCTTTTGACATTATTATTATTTTTTCAAATACGATGCGCTGAGCTATAAGAATCTGCTCAAGTTTTTCTAGACACTCCAGCTCAGAGGGGATTTGATCAACCATTAATTTATTATAAACAGCTTAGCATGGAACTTGTCCTTTTAACAACTTAGAGTGCATGTCTTACAAATGTATTCCTTATTGTCAAACGATGTTTTCCCCGTAAAAAGATTCTGTTTGCCATATTTACTTTTATTCAATGCTAAAACTGTCCTTCTATAAAGAACTCTATTACACACAGAGCATACGTAAAATGGACCTTCTCGAATCTTCTTAAGAAAACACCTGATACAGGTATCCAAGGTATTGTGTGTCACGGTTTCTGCTGCAATGTCCTCTTTTTGTTCGCTTTTTACATTTTGATACGTTTGCCTTCTTCTAGCTAAGAATTGTTGCTTTTCAATGGTATCCATAGATCGATGATTTTCTTTACGAGCTGTGAGAATGTGTTCTTTGTTATCCTCATAATGCTGTCGGGCCTTATCTAAGCAAATCCTTTTCTTGGCAGGTTCAAGTTCGGCATAAAACTTTCGTTTATTAGATGCAATGTCCCTTTTCTCCTTTGAAGTTTTGTGATATTTTAAAATATTCAGTTTTTGAGCTTTAGTTAACTGACATGAACACAGCAAACACTGAATGCAATACTCCGTTTTGACACAGTTAAGCTTTTTTGTTACAAATTGACAGATTGTCTGGACTAAACAATTTGTGTCATTTGTGCGAAGTACCTCAAGTCCATGACTTTCGAGAGAGAGAAAGAATAATGATGTACTTCGTTTAGTTTTGTGAAAAACACAACCAAAAGTGACACTGGGGAGATAAAACAAAAATCCTGTGTTTGTAACCATATTTTGAGCAATGAATCTGTTAAGGACTAATACACTAGAAGATGAATCACACACAAGGGTCCCTTTGCTACTTAAAGCAAAACTTACATCAATATTACCACCATATATGTTAAGAGCATGGGGCAGTTCACTAACTTTTGCATTCCCTTTACCAATGTCCTCAAAAAATGCACTTCCACATTCAACAATAGCATGTAATGTATCAGACTTCCAATAACTGCAGGGCTTAAGAACAGAAAAACAAATACCATAAAAAGCTATAGCAGAGCTTTTTGTCACAGTGCCAATATTCATAGTATTATCATTACTAGGAATATCTGTCTCTAAACTGCAGAGAGGTAGATTATCAGTCTGAGTCTTCCTGGAAAGTTTTGCATTTGGTTAAATTTCTTTGCATAAAAGTGTTCACAGAGAGATTATTGGTGTCTTTGTGCACGGTTTTATAAATGCCTGAATTTGATTGCAACAGTGGGCTATCAAGTTTATGTTCTTTATTACCATCTTGCGGAAGGGGATTGCACATGACTGAATTTGGTACTACAGTATTGTTCACTACAATTGCATTCTTTTCAAATATGGCAAAAAACCAACCATTACAATGGTTATGCAAAAGATTCTGCAACGAACTGTAACTTTTTACAGAAACACACATATCATCAATATATACCCAATGAGTGTTATCTGTTATAGCCACTGTGAAGTGATGATTCAGAGATCGAACCATACCTTTTAGTACATAACCTTCACCTAATACATCCATAGTCATTGGGAATAATACTTGATTAATACAATGGGATGACAGTTCTACACTTAAAAATTTTGGGAGTGTCACAAAATGTTGCAGGATTGAAATATCCCCAGAATGCTTTTGACATAAATCACAGTAAAGTCTACAACTATTTGGTAAGATAGCCTCAGAAACATAAGTTTCAAACTGGCTCTGAAGCAAGTTTGCAAAAGTCAAGTAAAGTACAAATACATTTGTTTCTTTTACAAGTGCATTGCTACACAATGAACAAACTGATTGATTACTCTGTTGTATAAGAAAAAGAGATTTTAATTCTTGTGTCATTGCACCAACTGTATTCAACCTAAATATATCACTAAATACAGCATTTGCAGACATTGATGCAAAAGAATTGCAACGTTCTCTTAAATGAGCCCAAATTGGTTCTCGAATTAACGGCATATCTGTAAGATCATAGTTTTCTAATTGAAAACAAGCCTCTGATAATTTTTGAAAAAACTCATTACGCTCAATACAGTTTAAAGAGTCTTTAAAAACGGCAAATGTAAGTTCAAGAAAACAGTCTACTGCGCATGAGAACTTTCCTGCATGAGTAAAACAATGGTTCATGAAATGTCTTCGATCTTTCGTTGTCTGTTGTGACTGTTCACTGATAGCTCTGGTCTTATCTTTCGTTACGTTACTGAACATGTTGCCATTTATAATGTGCGCTTCTTTGTTAGTAATGACTTAAGGATTAAAGCTTCCATGTGAGGCATGAGGTATTCTTCTCAACAAATACTTTCCCCTGTATCTCTCAATATGAATACGAAAACATTGGAAATCGTACGCGCATCGATTAGAAATTTTAACAGTAGCGAAATCAATACTCTGGTTTTGTATAAATGTCAAAATGGATATCACATACAGTAAAATCAACATGGTGAGGATGGACAAAACAGTAGAATATTGTGCGATTCAACAGTGATAGCTTCAACAGAGTGTGTACTTAAACGTTTTAAAGGGACAGTGTCATGAGCTGCGCACGCGCGTCGTCACTCGCTCTCGCGCTCTCGGAAAATGTCGGACGCCATTGTGGATTTGCCGGTAAGTGAAAATAATTTACATGTATTTTGCATTCATGACTTTCATGTAAACGAGGTCGCTCAGAATTTTTGTATTTGTTCATTAGGAAGCATCTGCTACTCCTTCAACGGTTTGTAAATGCAAAAGTGCGTGTACTACAAAGCGCAAGGAGAACAGCAACCGAGGATGCCCTTGCAAAGGAAGAAATGTGCTTTGCAGCAATAACTGCAAATGTGGAACAAGGGATAAACCTTGCAGAAACAGAGTATGTTTACAGTCAGAAATTCCCTGAAGTTGCAGGCTGAATTGGCTCTAAATTTTCTTTGCTTTTTGACTTTTAGGAGTTACAGGATAATACATCTCAACCCGCTCAAAGAAGAGTGCGACCTAGACTCGATGGGTTTCGTCTATCGAGTGGCGGCGATGTTCCAAGTGAAGAGCAACAACGCATCAAAGAAAACAATGACGTGAAGGTAATCCATTCTCTCGTCTCTTGTACAATCGGTGCATCTCGAGGGAAGTTGCTTTCGTGTGTACGAATACCTTCTTGCACTGCCACGTGTGTATTGTAAGTGCGAATTTTTTTCCACTGCGGCAACCAAAATCTCGTATATAATCTAGACCTTACTACACTCCAACTCCAGATAAGATCTGGAGAACTCCAGATTCAATCCAACTCCAGATTCAATCTTGTGTGGATAAATTTTGTACAGTGGGCAATTTTTAAATGTAGATACCTATTTTAAAAATTGAAATGTAAATAAGCTTCTTCTTTTACATATATTTATTACTATTTTAATTATTTACTATTTATTTATCTCCTAGTATAGTGTACTCTGTTTTAGGAGCATTTTCATTAAAGCATTTTCATTAAAGACAACATCATTCCTTACCTTGTGTAAATGAAATATTTTAGATTATGTGCTTGTGTTTCTTGCCTGCCTATCATTATTACTTCTCAGTTATTCTAGGCAGCCAGTGCTCTCCTATTTTATTTTTATTTCTCATAATGTATTTATTTAACTAGGCAAAGTGAGAGAAATAAACTTGTTGTTGTTGTTGTTGTCAAGCCTGTTAGCTTTGTATGTGATAAAAATTTGTGGAAAATGTTTACCCACTAACCCTAACAAGTATTTGGTTTCAATTAAACATAACTTTAAAGTTATTGTTATTATGTTGGCCGGCATCCTTGTGATATAATTCAGCACAGTAATTACATTGCTTTTAAATGGTTTTAGGATTTTATTGCTACTCTTGATGAAGGGATGGTGAGGAAATTGGCTGTACGAAGTCTTCGCAGAGGAGTGGGGAGTATGGATTATATTCACACTCTCCTCATAATGGAGGATGACTTAGATGCAGAGGGCACAAACATGGTTGGGGAGGAAGACACCACCGAAACTGCACTTGCCAGCGCAACAACCACAGCAGTGGCTGAACCATCAGCTGGTGAAGTTGATCCTGGCCCGTCAGGGAGTGCCCCACTGGTCGAGTGGTGTGTATGTAGCCTGTGCAGGCCTATGCCACAAGCAATAGAAAATAAATGCTGCCAGCAAAGAAATTGCATAGCAACATCTGCACGCTTTGGCAAATTATGTCTTGATCCTGATGTACTGCAACTGTGCATTCGTAATATGGGAGATATCAGGAATGATAGGGAGGACAACAGCACAAGAGCTTTCCGAAAAGCTGCTTATAGGCAATTTATATTGGCCAGACATGGGCACTTGGGGAGAGGGAACAGACGTGTGTGCCCTTCTTGTGTTGTGTTAAAAATAAGGGCACAGTTCCCATCACTCACTGGGGTTTATATGGGGTATAGGGAGCATTAAATTATTCGTTGGAAGTGGATTTCACTGTTTATTTAGAAGCTACAAGTCTATTCAGTGTTTAAGCAATGAAAACCAGCTGTTATTACATGTACTAGCTCTCATCATATATACACAATTGTTCAACTTCAAGCATTTTATGAAAATTTGTGCAGCTCATCCATAGAAATGCAGAAAAAAAATCAATTGGCCAGTATCCAGTTCTTATTACCTACAGTCCCACACTTATTCCAGTGAGTGACATGACAACCACTTGTACTTCTTTCCATTGAGCAGTTTTTCAGTTCGAATTTTCAGGATGAGTTTCCTTGGTGTATGTAACAGTAGCATGAATTTTTCATTGTTATAGTTCAACAATAATTATCTCTATTTATCTTTGGATTACCAAAATATAGATGCAAATGGTTACTGTATATGAATACATGTAGCTTCAACACAAGATTTTCTCCAGTTTTCTTTGGATTACATGTAAATAGATCCTAGTGACTGCTCTATATTTGAATAAAATAAATTGATAAGTAATGGTGAACTAGGTAGTAAAAATTATTTTACTCCCAGTAGCACAAAATAAAGAAAGAAATTATAATTTTATTCTCTCAGTGAAAGCTGCAACCATTGCCCTGGGAAATTTCTAACTGGTGCTCAAAACAAAACAAAAATTCTTCACTATTTTATATTTGAGAGTAGAAATCTGAAGTCTAATTCGAGTAGTTCCAAATGTGCTCAACGTTGAGCGTGAGTTGCAACTGATTAATGATATACTCTGGGAACAAGTAACTATTGTTGCAATGAATTATAATAATGTACATACAGATGTGAGTTATTTACTCTCATTGAGCACTGTGATCAATAGATGCATTGACACTTTTTTCTTTTAACGTTCAAAGTTGAACACTAGCTTTTTTGTAAAATGATCAACACTTACTTTCTCACCCAGATATGTTACAAATTTGTGAGAATTGAAGGCAAAAATGTTACACTAAATCAACAATTTGATAACATCAACCCTGTGTTTTAATGCTCCATAGGTGAAGTGTTGTTGTCTGTGTCCTCTGGATCATTATCCTTAGAGGGCAGACTAAATCTACTCCTCCTTTGCAACAATTCATTTGAGGATGGGGGAGGGTTAGCAGCAATAGTGGGTGCCAAAAGCCTAGGGTCACTTGCATTGAGTGACACATTACGTGTGACAATATCATTATCTGCCAATCT
Source organism: Montipora foliosa (assembly GCF_036669935.1). Classification (NCBI taxonomy): domain Eukaryota; kingdom Metazoa; phylum Cnidaria; class Anthozoa; order Scleractinia; family Acroporidae; genus Montipora; species Montipora foliosa. The sequence goes on along the minus strand of NC_090878.1, from coordinate 11,578,886 downwards.
GCTATGTAAAATTCTAGCTATGAGGAGTGGGATGTACTCATAGGTCTTGAGAGCCTTGACAGTTCTCAAATCCCACTGCTTGGTCCGTTGATTATACTTCCGAGAGGTGATCTCGCTGCCTGACTTATTGGTGGCTGAAGCAAGACCTAGATGGAAGTTCCAGTCCATGGCTGCTAGGTACTTCCTAACCTTGTAAGCCCTGTAACTATACAAGCAAAATAATGATAATTTTAGCTAAGTGTCTTCCTAGTCGTGAAAGGAGACATCTCATGCACCTTACAGTTCAATTTTATGGAAACAACATGTTATAATCTAACATTGTTCCTCTTTTTGTCAACCAGACATGACAATTATACATAACATACTATGGACTATGGACATACCTAAAGGGTGTTCTCTTTGGTGTGTACACTAGTGACAGGCTGTTGGCACATTCGATGTTGCCTGTGTGTCTGAGAAAAGTAAGAAAACAAATGGAAATGCAGCCAGCTTAAAATTTTATGGTGTGCTAGTTATACCAATGTGACATTTACCAAGGTAGCTTACTTTGAGTGCAACAATTGTGAAATACAACTGTACATGTATCTTATCTGCACGATTAATTGTTGAAACGGATTCATTATTTATTACAAAGTTTTGCCGTAAAGTAAGTAATGTGTTACCTGAACCTCACATAGTATTTGAAACTTTCAAGTAACTCCGGGTTTAAAATTATCTTTTGCAACTCTGCATAGTCATTGTCACGCCTATCAAACCAAGGTAGACTGGGGTTATGGACCTGGTCTTCGTGGTCGCATTTCCCAGACAACCAGACATGTGAATCACACACATGGTGTAGGAGGCCAATCCACTTATCCTTGTAGGAAAAAAATGAAATAAACAATCAATACATCATTAAAAGTATTAAACTGAACTGGCAACTCAAAGTTCATAGAATGAATGCAATAGACCAAACTGTAGACTGATCATAAGATAATGGGAGTTACTTACTTTCATCACCTTTAAAGCCTCTTCATCAGATGTGGATTCTGACTGCTTACACACACAGCAGCAATACCAGAAGTGCTTGATGATAGCATCTGACCAGGCTTTTATTTTACTCATGGACTTGGCTTGTCCTATCTGACAAAGTGCAATAATATTATGTAATTGAATTTATATGTTATCCAAACAACATTAGAGAAATTGTATAACCCACAGTAATCATTTAGGTTCTTGATGAAATTGGGTCTGTGCAAGTACACTGTAAAATGTTGAACCTTCTTGCACCCCTCCCAAAGAGAAGCACTACAGTCACAGCTGTAGGGTATGACAATAATCCCTTCTTTTTTGTTTACATCAAGCTGTAAACTCGGTGATTTTACTGCAAATGCAAACGGAGTACCTTGGCCAAGCATTTCCTGATGCTCTTGGACTTGTGCCAAACATCAAGGCTATGAAAGACTTCCCCAAACTCATTTGCTGTGTGAAAATAGCAACGTAAAAAATTAAGATAGGATTCTTACAAATTTTGCTACGTGCATCAAATTCTCATTTTTGCATCGATAATAATAGTAATTATCAATTACTCACCGAAGTGGAGGTAAATATCCACCACTTTCACCGACACTGAGGTGAATAATTGTTTTAGTATATACCACACAGGCTGAATAACTAGCAGCCCAAAGAGTAACTTTCTTTGTGACAACATGCCGACAAAAGTCCTTTTGTTTTTCTTCGGCTGCTCGGAGGTGAATACTACTTGCCTAATCACCTCCAAGCTAGCCAATCAGTACGTGCGAAAAGCACTATTCACGTGTGTGGTATATACTACTACTACTACTACTACTACTACTACTACTACTACTACTACTACTACTACTACTACTACTACTACTAATAATAATAATAATAACAACAACACTAACAAAAATAACAATACTAACAGTAATAGTAACAATAATACTAATAATAAAAGCTACCAATTATACTAATAGGTATAGCATATTTGATCTGCCTGTTTGATCTATCTCTGCCTGACAAACAAGATACTGGTAAAGTGTGTCTGTTACTAGAATAGTCAGTCTATTTATAAAACATTACATTACTCTATATTTTCTGTTTTGACTTACAACACAAGTAAGGATATCACAACAATAATGTTGACTTACCAATAAGCTTTTTAATGGAAGATGATGCATCAGTTGCCAACTCAACGACATTAAGTACATTTTTAAGCCTGGATAATGCATTTTTCAAAGCGTCCTTTTCCATGTTTGTAGATGCAAGGCCCACGTGACGCTTGTCCCTCACCTCAATTTCTAGGATGTAACTTGAGGTTATTTCCATCAGGAAATAACATAGGTTCTTGGCACTGAACCCAGGAGAGTCACATTGTCCATCTCCACCCACAACTACCTCAGAACCAGCAAACTCCTTCACCAACTCTTCACGCATCCAGGACCACCACTCCTCAACTGCTGGAAACAAATATAGTCGCTGCATACGATAGAAAGTTGAAGATGACAGAAAGGACAGGCCCATGAAGTCAGCCATTCGACTGACTTTGCTGAAATTGTTGCCTGACAGAAGGATTGCTGCTGCAGCCTGTAAGTTGTTGCTAAACATGCCATTTAACTCCTCAGATGAGGCAAACCTGAAGGTGTGTCCATCCTTGCACCATGTATTTACAACAAGTGTTGTTCCCACAAAGTGATGTTTGACCTGTAGGGCTTTGTCACAGTCAGGTGTCTTACAACTTCCCTCAAACAACTTTAGAAAAAGGTCTAGGGAGCAGATAAACTTTCTCTCTCTGGCAAGTTTAACCTCTTTACGAAACTTGAAGAGGTCTTCACCTCTGCTTAGTTTGCGGTGAGGCCCACATTCTGGTCTATCCTCCACGCATGGAACATCTGGTCTGTCCTCCACACATGGAACATCTGGTCTGTCATCCACACATGAAACATCTGGTCTGTCATCCACACATGAAACATCTGGTCTATCCTCCACACATGGAATATCTTCTGTAGGCATCTCAACATCAGATTCCTCCACAAGAGTGCCCACATCTTCCATCAAACTTTCATCATCAGACGAATTGCTTTCAATGAAATTCAGACTGAAAGAGATCAAAAAAATAAATGTTACCTTAAAAAGTAAATAACAATTAATGAACAAAAGGTAGGGAAAAAATAATGGGAAGGTGTTTCAATTTTCACATTAAAATCTACATGTACTTACTCCATTTCCTCAGACTCAGCACCACTATCATCTGAAATGGAGTCATCAGCATTCAACTGTTGGATGGCAGAATTATATAGCTTCTTGTATCTGAACAAAACAAAACATTAACATGACTGTAGTCGTATTCAAACATTTTACTAAACAGTCAGTTTGTTCAATTAAGAAGATCTGTCCCCTCATTCAGCATCTCTTCCTGTATGATACATGTATAAAAGGTAAAACCAAACCCCAGAACTAGTTGTGATCTGGTGGACACTATTTGAGAAGGCTGTTATCATAAAACAATTCCAAAGGTAGGGATATCTATATAATGCTGTAACAAATTTTAAGCATTGTTTCTTGCAGTTACTAATAAACTGTTTTTACATGTACTTCATGTGCAAGAGATAATATAAATTCAAAATATATTATCAACATAAAAACATGGGTAACTGACTTGTTCTGTAAACTATTCAAAGTGCACTTCAACTTTATTTCATACCTCACAATTTCAGAAGAACTGTCTTCTGACTCCTCTGCTGATCCCTCATCGTCAGTAAAAAGTGAAGAGTTCAATTTCAAATTGGAACTGAAGACAGAAGTGAAATGAAATGTTATGGAATGAAATGAGTGCGACAGTCATGAAACTGTTTGTGTTTTGGCATGCACCCAGATAAACCAAACTCGTACTTGTATGTATACAATTTACAACACAGTACACACACAGACGGTAAGATATTAAAATAATAGTAAATTGATAGTAAGAACAAAAACACACGTTTACTTTTCATGAGGTGTGGTAAGGTTGTTAGCAGTGCTTCCATCGAGGGAACATTTGACTGGACTTTGTTCTTGACAACCAACGATCGGTGATTCAACAATACATGGCTCAACCGAAGGCTTCACAGGAGTTGAGGTCGGTGGCCCTGTAAAAGACACAATTTTTCTAAGTCCAAGCAGATGATGAATAAAATTGCTGCTCGTATGAAATAATACATTGACTACTCGCACCTTCAATTTCCACACCGACATCGACATGTTTTCGCGTCACATGAGAGATCGAACTAGAAAGGACGTCTACGCTTGATTCATCTCTGCAAACAAACGAGAGAAATCAAGTGGTAGTTCTTTTCTTCACTGGAAGGTAAATTAATCAACAGGAACACAGAAACGGAACTTACCTCCTACGAAATTCCAATGACAACAAATGCGCTGCGAAGGCGCTGTCAGTACAGGCTTCGTATCCTGCGTTAAATTTTGCCTGAAGCCACGATTTAAAAATGTTATTTTCAAGGTAAATACGTTTGCGACATCTCTCCCACTCCTTCTTCGCCTCTTTTGAATCGCGAAATATCCGCTTTCGACCTGAATTTTTCCTTTTTCCTCCGTGACCGCCGCCACCACCACTAGTCGACGCCATCTTGAAGTTGGCGACTGCACAAATTGAAAAATTCCGCCGGAACTTTTCAAGATTCGATCGGAAGCTCACGCATGCGCAGCACATGACCCTGTCCCTTTAACTCCTGAATACTTTGACTCAACTTTTCGATATCTGTACTCTCAGTTGCAGTGTGTTAAAATTGCTTAAATATTTTATTTGAATAGTTTTTCACAACAAGTGTACTCGTTCAACAAGTCTACAAGTGGCTACTCACAGCTTTAATTATAAATGAACTCGTTGGTTCGACTAGATATGGTGAACCTGTTGGTTCGACGACTGTGAACTCGCTTCGATTGTAAATGAACTCGTTGCTTCGACTTGACTCGTTGGTTCGGTGACAAATTGTTAACCACAGTTTCAAAAATCACACTCTGTGCAGCTATTCACGTTTAACCACACAATTTCGCAACGAATCAAAATAACAAACCAATTATCCAATGTAAATGTCAAGCACTTACCTCTACTTTATCTCTCTACGCAGTTACCTGGCTTTATTTGCTGACGAAGTAGCTTTTTCCTGCTTGAGTGGTGCAATCCAACCTGACTTGCACGTGATTCGTAGTTGCAGCCAATAAGAATCACACAATTTTTCGGGACGGGCGCAGGATACGGGAAAGTTTAGAAAAACAAGGCAATTTTTGACTCCCAAGAAATCCAAAGGAATGCGCTCCCGAATTTAAGACGCTGGCTGACTACGTCATCCCGCGTAATTAGTCGTAAGAAGAAAGCAAGGCACACGAGGTTTGGCTGTGATTTAATCTGTGAAATAGAAGCAAGTGTCCCGTTGTAAAGTAGTTTGACCAAAATTTGTCTCCACCAACTAAAATCATTCCTTCTTCAAAGAAAGACAAATGCCCCAGTAAACTCTCTATAGAGGTTTTGCACGGCAGCCGTGTTACATGGCAGGAACAATAGGTTCTTTTTCCTCTGGGAACAAATCTTCTTTCTAATGCAAAACATTTTCATTGTTCCTGGCATGCAAAACCTCTATAGTGGCTGAAGACCACTCCCCCCCCCCCCCCCCCCCCCCCCCCATCCCATGACAGCTCTGCTATATTGTGCACCTGGCCCAATAAATAAAGCTAGAGACATCGTGATTCATATCAAATGAGGACCCATTGCTCATCTTCTACAATCCTGCTGGTTAACTTGAAAGCGACCACGCTATGGCTCGATTGGTTTTCCTGTTGAGGGTAACTTCGGTTGCGGTCGTCACCATTTGGTTTTCAGATGGTCTAACCTTTCATAACAAGTGGCTTCCTGGGCATGTGATGTCTACTGTGAGGCCCACAGACTGGTTTCAGTGTCTCGAAGAGTGTAACAAGCGCGTGGCGTGTCTTTCCTACGACTACTTCCCACTGGAAAATCTCTGCCAGCTAAACAACTTTGGCTTTGAAAACCGGTGTCATGCTAATGAAAATCTTGTGGCAGCCCAGGGCTGGATTCACCACACGCTCGTTAAATCAGAGGTAACTTGTCACTCTCTGCCTTCTTTTCCACTATGGAATCCGAGAAATATTGCGAAAAATTGATCACGTAGCACATAACTATTAAAACCAAATGTAAATACAGTTTGTTACCAGTTAAAGCGAGCTGAACTCAATGGAACTAATTCGACATCGATTGCTAGGACTTGAGATGACTATCAAATACAGCAATGCGAAAGTTAAAACGGGAATTCGTTGTCATTTTTTTCCACGATTCGAACGACATCTCGTACGAAACCGGTTTCTTTTTTATTACTGCAAATGTTCTCCCACAAATTTCTTATTTGTCGCAGCAATTGAAATATAATGACAGCGATAATATATCCCAGAAAATTATTGGAGCTATTACATTCCCCCTCGTACTCCACAATTCGAACGACATCTCGTACGAAACGGTGTCTTTCTTTTTAATACTGAAAATGTTAATTCGGAGCAGTATTCTCCCACAAATTTCTTTTTTGCTGCAGCAATTTTAATAAATGTGAAAATATAATGACAGCGCCAATGTTTCCCAAAACATTATTTTAGATATTACATTTTCCCCTCGCTCTCAGGTCACTTTTTGGTAATTTTCTGAGAAAAAGAAGACACTCGCTATCTTCAATTTGATCTTTTTTTTAGTTATTCGATTGCGGTCATTTGATAGTTTTGTTCTTTTGATTTCTTATCGGCAAAAAAAATCACCTGTATTTGTTTGCAGTCTTTCTCTCAGTGTATTTGCACTTCCTGTGACTAATCAACCGTGTTTGGGCTCCCGATCGAGGATCGTCGAGGAAGGACAGGCAATGGATTGGTGCTTTCTTTGAAAAAAAAATCTGATTGTGGAGTTTCAGCTTCATTTTAAAGCTTTTCAGGTATTTTTGCGATCCGTTTAGAGAGAGTTTGGTTTGTATTCGATCACACAGGCGGTGTTCACTAATCTTGTTTGCGTTTAGTTAACGAGACTTTTCGGATCTGTTGTCAAACTTTGCGGTCATTGACAATCATCGCAAACTTGCATTAAGCTAAAGTAAATTACTCGGTTAAATGTTTGCCGACTTTTGCCTGACATTTCCGTACTATTAGCACGTACATTTTGAAAATTTAGCAAAAGTCGGCGAACCAGTTAAAGCTGATTTAATCTTTTTTTTTTTTTTTCTTTTTTTCGATTCGTTTTGCTTGAAAGCCTTCCATTGGTCTTATTAGCCAATATCAAAATTACCCTGCACAATACTCTTTGTTTGTCCCTCCGAAATTTTGCATAAGAATTGTTTTTATTTCCTCTTGGGACTTACAATTGTCCCAAGAGAAAGTGGAAGCAATGCTTATGCAAAAGTTTGGAGGGACAAACAAAGAGTATTATGGTATTTTTGGTATTGGCTAATTAACAATTATTCCATGAGCACCCGTTGGATATGAGATGGTAAATAGCCAATGAGGCGCGTAGCGCCGAGTTGGCTATTACCAGTCTCATATCCAACAAGCGCGAATGGAATAATTGTTTTCCTTTAACTCAAAAAATTTGGAAGTACGAAATACGAGCGAAAAAAGCGAGCAAGTCCGACCGAAATCGGAAAAACTTGATGAGAACTGATGCGATGTTGCACACTAAAAATTAAAGTGTAAGACTACACTTAAAAATGGTGTAAAATTGTTGCCAGCCCCACAATCCGTTTTTTTGTGTGTATTATTACACCAACTTCTAAAGTGTAGTTTAACTCTCAAAAGGACGGTAAATTTACACGCAAAATAGTATAAAATGGGTATTATACAACTTTGCACTTGTAAAATTACACATCTAGCCGAGCAAGGGTAATAATATCAGAAAGGATGGGTAAAATTACCACGAATGACGGTGTAGTGATCTTGCCAGCCCCGCTACCCTTTTTGGAAGGTGTAATTTTACCCCATCTAAAAAACTTGAAATAACCCCAAAAAAACGTATAATTCCACCATAAAATGAAGTGTAATTATGTTTATTTATCATCAATTTATAAGTAAAATTACACATGACGCTACATCGATGGGTAACAAACTCAAGCGTAAAATTACAATCGCTTACTTAAGGACGTTCGCGCCAAAATCTTCCTACGGTGAGATTTTCTTCATTTCTCGCCTAGAGTTAGGTCATAAAGTACTTACTCCAAAAATATAAAAAAAATTGGGGGTCACCGACTTTGTTTCGGAGAAAATGGCAGTGGAAAAATGCCTTAATTTCGATAAATCTGTCATAATAACGAAAGGTAGCCTCATCTGCTCATTCATCGAAAATCCTAAAAATAAACTGTTAGAGTGAAGGTTTCCGTGCATAGGTTTTTAGGGGTGGGATTTTAAGATAATTTCATGCCGCTAGGGATGTCGTAAACAGTAGAGTTCATCCTGGACAAGCGTTTTCGTAACCTCTACCGTTGCAACCACTACCGGAATTCGATGGCACGAGGAAAGAAAATTTTAAAAAAAGATAACTT
>NC_090878.1:11562810-11565310 GCF_036669935.1 Montipora foliosa | reverse complement strand
TTGTTCAACACATGTTAAGATTGTGAATTTTTTATCAGTTCGCCATTGTCAACCAACATGTTACATGCCCGCTCACGCATTGTGACTGCTTATTAAGTCCGGCTTTGGACGATGCTGATGCTGGTCACGTTTTGAAACTGACAGCGATCAATCATTCTCCTGCCAATATAACCTTAATTAATTAGCCCTCCTTTTGGTACTTGACCAGTCATAATATTCTCCTCTATCTCTCGCAATAGGGCGAAATCTCCGACCTGTTTGAGACCTTTCCGAGAAACGTCCGAGTTCTTTCCGAGACCTTTCCGAGAAAGGTCTCTGAGTTGATGAACTCTTTGCTGCGGGATCAGTTGATGCGTTAACCATTACTCGGTTGAACGGTTTAAAAGACGGCGTTAAGCGTAGATACGCAAGGATTGCGGAACTGTATAGGAGTCATTGTTAGACATTTTGTACAAGCTTTGAATGCTCTGCTAATTTAGCCTTCCGTTTTGCTAGATCTCACAGCAAATTTTAGCTGCTTCAAATGCGAGATCTTCGCTGATGGCACAAGTCTTGGCAATGGTCTGGGATTGGCCTCAAGTTTTTCTATCCCTTTCGGCACTCGAGTTGTTGCAGTCAGAGCATGGAAGAGAGGCGCTAATCCTGGCCTTAGAGGAGGGAATAGTGGGTACCGCGGTCGTGGCCTCATTGGCTCGTTTAGCAATGGCTTGGTAACCAATGAACGCTGGAAATGCCATGTGAGTACACGAACTCTTGGTTGGACGTCTCCGGAGTTTGATGACACCATGTGGCCTCCTGCAATGGTCTTAGAAAAGGGCAATGATATTCCGAGAGAAGATATTCATGGGATCTTAAAGGCGGCACGGTGGATATGGACATCTACAAATTATCCTGTGGTTGATTGTAGACGTAAACGTGACTGACTGACAGACTTCCGTGCCTTGACAGGCCAGAACACTTCCCATAGCTGTGGTATCGAGGCTTTTAGTCAGTTCTCAAACGTTGTATTGTAAATTTATTTTGTCAGTCCTTGAAGCTTAACAAGCTGGCTTCTTCAATTCCACTCTTTCAGTTAATATTCTTTTTTGGTTGTTTTGATTTTCCATTTAAATGTTATGATGTTGTCCACTTTCTTCTTGTCTTTCAACCCACGAGGGAGGGGTGGGTTAAAACGTAAATGAGAGGTCGATTCAGGAACGCGCGTTTTTACTGTCAAATTCAAACTTGCAATTCAAACATTCAATTCGGCAATTCAAACCTTCAGTTTGGAAATTCAAGCATCAGTTCAGCAGTTCAAACATTCAGTTCGGCAATTCCAATCTTCGGTTTGGAAATTTAAACCATCAATTTTGCAATTCCACCTTCAGTTCTTCAATTCAAACCTTCAAACTTCAAACGTGCATAGACCTTATTCATAAATGGCGGTCACATTTATAATTCTTTTGTCCACGTGCAAATTAGCCTACCAAGCCTCATTTTAGAGCAAGAATTCTTTTCAATTCACTGTATGGTATCGAGGCTTGGTAGGCTAATTTGCACTTCGACAAAAGAATTATAAATTGGCCGCCATTTATGAATAAGGTCTATGCCATTTAAACTTACAATTCGACAATTCAAATATTCAATTGAATTGAAGGTTTGAATTACCGAAATAAATAATTGAATTGATGAATTTCCTAATTGAATGTTTGAATAGCTAAATTGAATGTTTGAATTGCCGAATACATGTTTGAATTTTAATACTAAAACCCCGTCCACACATATCCGTATTCCTTTGAAATTTTTTTCTCCGTTTTGTAAAATAATTCGCATCCACATTTAGCGTTTTTTCACCCGTCCACACGTACACGATGAAGCGATTTGAAAACGATATCTTTTAAACGACAACCCGACTGCGCATGCTTGACGCATGATTATTCGCTATTATGAGCCCGCGAAATAATAAATTGGCGCCATCTTTGATTAGAATAGTCAGCCTTAAGAAATATATAGCAAAGCTAAATTTGCTTGAAAGCAGGCAAATACGTTTGAAATAAGCCCAAGTATTGAAGTAAAGAAAGTGAAGGCCCTGTCCGCCATCTTGAATAAGTTTATAATATTGCGTGAAGTGAGGCGCATCTAGTGAGGCGTTAGCTAGCACACTGATAACGAGTGACGTCACTGATATTGTTTCCTTATTATAAAAGACACATTTCCTTAAATGTACGTCAGAACTACTTTTTTGATCGTGAAATACTGGGTGAACACGACTGAAGGAAAATATACGTAAAATAATGAGACAAAGTGGCAGCAAATACTTAACGACTAAATAAGAACAGTCACGTGATTCGTCTAAATTGAGCAAGTTATGTTTTCGCATATGTACCAGGAGCCTATCTCCCGGAACGTGCAACTTACCTATTTTCGTGCAACGGCGTTTTCACAAGTGAGGTTATTTTTAGATTGAATTTCCCGCTAATGCGACTCCCACAGGAGCCCGATGACCAATTACAAGAAATTA
>NC_090878.1:11537810-11557810 GCF_036669935.1 Montipora foliosa | reverse complement strand
CCTATGTTAAATAGTGCGGCCACGGCTATAGTTTGCTTGTAGTTGCCATAGCTACAGACGACGCAGCGATGAGCGAGCCAGACCTGTGCCCAACCAATGTTTTATTTTCTTGAGCTCTTCCAATCTCGTACACAGAGTCCTCGGCCACTTTGGGCAGAGGAAACTGGGTACGAGATGATCCCGAAGTACACTTCCTTCGACTAGCACATCTCTCACCAGCCAACAAGAAGGGTCCGAGTTTATTTATTTTCATTTGCTACTGGGCGAAGGTCAGCTGATTATGATGAACACTGTGATGAATAATGCGTAAAGCTTGTTCTTTGTTACAAATTCCACTGTGGCCCAAAACAATTGATTCCCGTTTTTCTGGGTTTTGAATCTATGTTAAACAGACACCAGTTTCTCGAAATTTGATGCCTCAATTTAGCTGTGGACAGCTGGCGTTTTATTAAAGGTTGTTTTAATTTTTGACAACTTGGGTAGAAGAAATCCGTTCGAAGGAGGTTGAAATGGTCCGCGAACACGAACTTCAACGCTACCTGAAGATTCACTTTGTGGATTTCGTGTCCTGCTGTTGCAAAAAGAGGTTTGAATTCATCAATGCCTTTTCCTAAAACTTTCACGGAAAGGTCATTTTTAAGGCTTCTGTGCTCGCCCACACGCTAAATGTCAAACCGACAGCTGCGCATGCGCAATTTACCTAAGAACGCGATTTTAAAATAATGCGATAATGGTTGTCCATCATTGCAATTGAGCCGTCGGTGATTTTAATACTTGCGATAGCTCGGTTAGGTCAAAACGAGAAATTTACTCTCTATCTTTGAATGCAGTCAGTTATCCTGGGATTTCATCGCTCACGCTTCAAGTAAACCGAAGAGCTAGTCATGAGCAGTTTACCTAAGAACGCCATATGAACTTAGAAGCGCCAGAATAGTTCTTCATTTGCAATCAAGATGTCAGTGATATTAACACTCGCGCTAAGTTAATAAAGTTCAAATCGATGCTCTACCAAACTTTCAAACCGGGAGTCAAAAACAATCACTGTTATCTCGTGATTTCTTAAATTAAAATGACACGAGACTGATTATGGTGGAAATGACGCAACGATGTACGCTTCTAGAATAAGGTACTGTTGGCAAATAATTGTTCCGCGACAAATAGGGTCGAATAACATTTGGAAGACTTTTGTCTTGCTGTGTCTTTAAATCACAAAATCACAGAAGGTATTGATAGTGGGATATTATTTTTCCAGCTAAAATGTAACAATCTATTTCTTTCAAATAAAAACAAAACAAATAATTTAGGTTTGAGTTGTTATAAATAACAATGTTCTTTTAATTTCAATGCGAATAATTGGGAAGAGTAATAGACCATTGAAAGAGATGCAGGAGACCTTTCATGGCTCGAAAGGGAAAACCCTCTCCATGGAAACTGATTTCTTTTAACAGGGGGAAAAAATATGTGATAGGAACGCAAAATAATCCTTTGTCGCGTCCTCACAGACACATAACAACACACAACAAAATACAATATGGAAAGTTCTCCAATGAAGCATATGTGGACGTTTTCTTCCCGCCTAATTAACATGTTTGGATAATATTTGAGCCTGGTCTTTTATAAGTTTCACCAGTAGGAGACGTCCGCATTATTTCCAGTTTTTGGCTATATTGTTTATCTCCAGACGCAATGGGTCTTTTTCGATGAATAATGCACAGTTCGCCGAAAAACTCAAAGCTTACATTCAAGTTACTGACTTTGCTTCCAAGCTGATGAAGGGAGATTCGTATAATATACCAACTCAGATGACGGCCATGTGGTTTTGTGTAGGGAATATTCTATTCATTTTTCATAAGCGCCCTCTTTCTAAGGGAATTAAGAGTCAAACTCATGTGTTGATATTTTTTTTCAGTTGTCCCTGATTTTCTTAATTCAACTCTCGAGAGGTGACAAATCCTCTTGTATCCCAGAAGGTGAGGTAATGTTTTTGCAAGCATTTTCTTTTTACAATTACACGGCTGTATCACGATTTAGCCGTTTTATTTAGTTTGGAATGAATGGGGAAAGACTGGATAAGATAACGGCATATTCTCAGAAAGGTGCTGGAAGTCTGAGGTCTTGGGATGAGACTTGACTGGATATTTCTCCCCATGGAAAAACCCTGTGCTTCATTCTACATAATGATGATAATGATGATGATGATGATGATAATAATAATAATATCCCTTCCTATAATCCCTAATCAGACTGACCATAAAATTGAGCTCAACAGACCGTCCAGACATTGTAGCTGTAGACAACAAGGAAAAGCGCCGAGTAATAATTGATATCGAAAATTAATGGTTTGAACCCATGAGAGTACCTCGATGGAATTTGATCGTCTGGGTGATCCTTTGTAATTCTTTGAAGGACTGTTCGCAGTGACTTAGTGACCCTTCGACAACTTGAGCAGAGGTCATCAACCGTCACTTAACTCTGAAGACGACTTCCGCTCAGGTTGTGGAAACGTCAGTCACTGCCAATAGTCCTACCCAAGACTACTTTCACCCGGACGATCAAAGTCCATCGAGGCAAATGATTGATATCGCGTGCCCATTAGACCATCAAGTAAGGCAGAAAGAACAAGAAGAAAATAGACACACCAAGACTTGAAAAGAGAGTTGAAGCGTCTGTGGAGCTGTAAACGTTCCTTTGTCATTGGATTAATTTCAGCAGGGTCTTAAATTTGGCAGGACTCGAAGGGAGCATTTTGCCAGTGCAGAAGGCTTGTTCACTTGAAACAGCAACAATTATTTGAAAACTCTTGGTACGTAAGGGGGCGTGAAGTCACCTGGTAAAAAGACCAGAAATACCGTGTGAACCAACATGACATGAGAAGAAATTTGGTAGTATAAAAAAGACCACGCCACACACTAACATACTTGACTGTATTTCACGGTGATGGTGGTGGTAGTTTATTTCTGCATTCCAAATTGCAAAATTGCCAAAATTGGCTACTCGTTTGAAAGAAAGCTAACTGTATACGCAGCAATAGTAGTATGAAAATACCGTGGAAAGAGAATTAGAATTTACAACCAGCAACAGAAAATAATTTTTCAGGAGTCAATGTATCAGGAGTTTGAATATTTGTATCACCAGGCTGATACAAGACGCCCTTTTTGAAGATGACTGCGCTCTGCTAGCTCATAATGAAAACCACCTTCGAATCATGCTTGACAGCACCAGTGGCTCAGTTGGTTGTGACACAGGCTGTCACGCGGGAGAAAGTTCAACTTCGGCCGGACCAAAACTCATGGTCTCAGTAAAATAACTGAGGAGAAAGTATTGCCTTTGTAATTACACCTGCAAAATGGTTAGACTTTCAGGTCTTCTCGGATAAGGACTGTAAACCGGAGGTCCCATCTCATAGCTCTTGTTGGAAATCAAATATAGTATGGGACGTTAAAGAACCCTCTTGCTTCTCGAACAGAGTAGGGGACGTTGTCCCCGGTGGTGTGGTCTGACCTAATCTGGTCGGGGGCATCATTCGCTTCTTAAATAAAAAACGTAAACTGCGTAACAAGCAGTCTGGGCCAAAGTCCCTCACAAAAAGCATTGTAAAGTAGTCCTGAAATCACAGCTTCTTTGGACAGGTCATGTCATCAGAATGGACCATCGTGTTGCAAAACAGCTCAGTGCTCTTTGACGAACTTAATCAAGGGTACAGAAACAGAGGCCGACCCCGCAAGTGCACAAAGACAATCTGAAAGAGGCCTTACACTGGTGTGAAATTGAGCTTAAAGAAATTGTACCCATAGCACAAGACACAATCAAATGGCGATGTATCACAAGTAAAGCCATAAATAACTTGATAGCTGAGCGTGTTCGTCAAGCAGAAGACGCCAGAGAACGACAATTCAGAGCAGCAATTTTCCCTGTCCCTACTCCTCCCGCAGAATTCCAGTGTCCCGTGCGCCACCCTGCAGATCCATACCTGGCCTGCAGAGTCATTCCCACATTCCTTGCAACTCTAGATAGCTGCCAACCACGGCATCCTTGAGATCGAGGGACAACCAGGAAAAGAAGAAGATGGAGTATATATTATTACATTTATATTTTCGGATATGGCATTTTTAGAGCTCTGATTGGCTAACACAATCTCGCTTATCAGCCCCCAAACGCTGAATTTGGCTAAATTTATGACACAGCGCTTTTAAGTTGCATCCATAACTGAGATGGTCTTTCTCTTCCGAATCGTTCCAAATCTGCACTTCACATATATCACTTTCACCTATTCTAAATCAAAAAAAGAACACGTTGAGCAACGGGCTGTCATGCGCGAGGTCCCGGGTTCGAACCCCGGCCGGACCAACACTCAGGATCTTAAAATAACTGAAGAGAAAGTGATGCATTTGTAACTTGATCTGCGAATGTTTAGACTTTCAAGTTTTCTCGGATAAGGACTATAAGCCGTAGGCCCCGTCTCACAAATATCTTCTAACCCTCACACTATTCGAGAAGAGTAGGGGATGAAGTCCCCGGTGTTGTGGCTGTCCTGTTCTCTCCAGCAGCAGTGGCCGGCTTGGTAGTGATGTCTCTAAAAGGGCTTGTAGTGTATGAGGCCAACTAAGCAGAAACAGCCATAAGTCAAAAAGGGACTTTGCTGGGTGCTGGAACATGTAGATGAAGAGGTAGATGAACGTTGCGCAGAGGAGTAATCAATATGTTAATTCTCCTTACAATGTTCAAACACTATCCTGTAAATCAGTTAACGGATATGATTTTGACATAACACCAAGTTCTCATGATAAGCCACCAAAGAAATCTACGACACTACTTAGTAGAATAAACTTTTAGTTCACGGGAGTGAAACGATTAAAACCGTTCTTCAAACTTCGTAAACGGAGCACAAATTCTATACCATGCATACACGATTACGTATGAACTACTAACTTACCGACCGACTAAATATCGGATCAGTTTGGATTCATAGAATCAAATCACAGAGAAGAAGCATCTCCAAGAATACATGGTTGTATTCTTGGAGCTTGATGGGGTGTATACAGAAAGTAGCGAATCAAACCAAAAACATACCAGGGACCTGTCCCTCGAAATTCCTTCTGTATCTTCAGAAAGGAGAGGTTTTGAGGCATTCACAATCACTTTGCTTTTAGCTATCTTGAAAACATACTATAAAACCAGCTTTTTAAAACAAGCTAGTGCCAGGTTCACAAATGGCTTTTCGGGCCCGAATTGTTATCGGGACTTCAAGAAACGGGCCCTAGCTGCAAAATGACAACGCCCGTGCGTCACGCCCGACGCGTGCATATTAGCCATAGTGTTACGCCAACAGGTTTGTTTCCATGGCAATCTCTTAGCAGTCGCCTTCGTTTTTACTTAACCTCTCTATACGCGATGGCGACAATGGCGAAAGCAAAGCCAGTCCACGAGTAATAAAGTTTAATGGGTACAAAAATTATTGCTTAAAAAAAAAATTGCTTAACCTTCGACTTGTAATTATTTATTTTTTCTATTCTTAGCTTTTAAATTTTAGTGGGGGAAATTGCTTTTATATCGGAACAACCTCAAACTTTCCCCTTGTTGTCTGTTCTGTATTAAATTTCCATTACCTGAATAGTGTTATCAATGTGTTTGAAAATTCGAATTTTTAACTCCCCTCTGTCTGTTTTCCGATAGAATACCGTGGGGTTAGGCGAGATGTATGGAAAGGACTCAACGGTGGATGGTACTTAAAGCATTTGACGCAAGACAAGAGATTCCCTGATTCTCCAACACTTATTGAAGTTCTAAGGACATTCACGCCGCCACGTAACGACGACAATTATTATGGTCAGCAGCTACGAGCATTTTTTATACCACCCTCAAATGGAAACTACACTTTTCATGCCACGTGTGACTCCGAGTGCGTCTTTTATTTAAGTCCTGACGAGAGGCCCGGGAACAAGAAAGAAGTCCTTAGGATTGACCAGAGTCACCGTACTAGTTACAACCAGTGGAACACGTAAGCTGTCGTTGAAGTGCAAAGTTTTTAACAGGGTGAAGCTATATCGAAGGCGTTGATCGAGGATCGAGCACACGCGTTTATGGGACAGGGGTCGAAGAGTGTAACACGTCTTGTAAGCTGCATGTTTTACCAACACAGAAACAAACCTAAACATTCATTAAAGCAAACCTTAGGCCTAAAAACTCTTGTTTAAGTCTAATTAGGCCTAAGGTTAGCTTTAAAGAATGCTTAGGTTTGTTTCTGTATTGGCAAAACATGTAGCTTACAAGACGTGCTACACTCTTCGACCGCTGTCCCCTAAACGAGTGGGCTCGATCCTCAATCAACGCCTTCAATAGCTTCACCCTTTTCAACAGCCTTTTCTTTATTACTAAGCCAAAGATGGCCAGAAATTATATTCTCCCTTTTTTTGATAACCGTTACGAATTGTAAGAGTAAAAGAAATTAAAGCATAAGGGGAAAAAATCATTTTATACAGATTCATTAGTCCCTACCCACAAGTGTCAATCTTTCGCATTTGGCCTTTACGCATCAGTTTTGGGTATTAGGGACCTTTAGATTCTAAGACGAGGATAAGAACAAGTACGAGTCTTGACTGCCGGTTTTTAGCGAAAATACTTAGGAAAGTTATAACCCGTACGATTAATCTTACTCTTTGTTAGCAGTATAGGTTGCTCAGTTATTGTTATTGCTGGTAACTGAGCCTTTTTGCTGATCAAAAAATACCAAAACTGCTACCGTGTTGCTGGCTTTTTTTGACACGACGACATTTTTGCAAAACCTCGTACTAAAATGACGACGTTATCATGTTTTTCCCGCCAAGATGACCCTGGTTTGTGCGTGTTCACTGTTGTTCTACGAGAAAATCTCGCACTCGTAGTCGTTCTCGTCCAAGAATCTAAAGCTCTCTATTGTCGTAAGGACGGTGCCTACTACTGTTATTGTGTATACGTTCTGCGCATCTCGAGATACTCGGGTTTCTTATGGGTGGTGCTTATTAAGACAGGGATATTTTTGCGCGGTTTAAAACTATTCGGAGAAAGCAGAACTTAACAGGTGCTCTAGGAATCCAAAAAGAAAATTGGGGGTAACCACGCATTTGTCAGAGATAATTAAGCTTCAATTTGGCAAAGAACGCCATACATTGCTTTGTATTTTAAAGCTTTTTTCAAATATTTTTGATTAATTAATTAATTTTGAAAATGGCGTGGCTGTCCCCCAACGCTCTTTTGGATTTCAATAACACTTGTTAAGATCTACTTTTCCCGCATATTCAGTAAACATACCTTTTTTCAGCAAAAATACCTTTTAATTAGTAGGCACCGTCCATAATTTAAAATTTGAGTCCCTCCAATTAATGGCCAATCACATTGGGCCTCATGAACACAACGCCTCTCATTGGTCCTCAACCACTAGTAGCCACACGAGGGTTGCACGTGCAAACAACAAAAAAGGAATGTGCACCTGAAAGACTTCAAAGAGCAGGGATGGAGCCGTGGCGAGAGCACTCGCCTTCCACCAATGTGCCCTCGATTCAATTTCCAGATTCGGCGTCATATGTGATTTGAGTTTGTTGGTTCTCTTCTCTACTCCGAGGGGTTTTTCTCCCGGGGTACTCCGGTTTTCCCCTCTCGTGCTAAACAGAAGCATCCTCCGGTATGATTTGATATGCATGCGAACTAGTCATCGGAAGCTCGTAAGTTCGACTCCTACAAAGGAGAGATTCTTTTTACGAGCACACCCGTGTATTAACACACACGGGCATGAAGGGGAGACCAGGGGAGTCTATATGTATATGAAAGAGGTCGTGGGTTCCATTCCTGCAAAGGAGCACTCGGATTTTTTCCGAGTGTCCCCGAGACACTATCGAAATCATGGATCATGGCCTGGCTCCCACGAGTCTCCTACAGCTAACTGCTTGAGCATCCGAAGTAGTAATCGGAAGGTCGTAGGTTCGACTCCTGCAAAGGACCGGAGCACTCGGATTTTTTTCCGAATATCCCCGAGACGCTATCGAAATCATGGATCATGGCCTGGCTCCCACGAGTCTCCTATAGCTCAGTGCTTGAGCATCCGAAGTAGTAATCGGAAGGTCGTAGATTCGACCCCTGCAAAGGAGCCCTCGGATTTCTTCCGAGTTTCCCGAGTCAACATCGACAAAATAAATACCTCTTACTAAAACCGAGTTTTTTTCCGTTTATTTATAGCCCAAGCAAGAAAGCGTGCGGGCCATAAATCAACGGGAATAAAACTAGGATCCGTAACTTTCAGAATGGACCGAGAAAACGAATTCATTAAGGTCATCAGACACGCAGGAAAGGAATCTATTAAGGTCTCGACTGCCACAAAGATTGCCGCGTCAAAATCCGAAAAACGAATTCATCTTATTGCCTTCTTGAATTAGTTGCTTGCCAGATACAAACAGTTTTACAAGTTTATGTAACATAAACTACATAACAATTTCCATCTGAGTCATTCGTTTCCAGCTGAATGAACGCAAACGGTGGTATAACACCAAAACGGTGGCATTACACAATACGCGTTGTCACGCTCCAAACAGCTCCTAATAACGTCTTTTCATTGCGGATGCAAACTGATTTCCATCAGGCTTTGAGATATCGAAAAAGGTTGAGAAATTTACAAGTGCCGGCCATATTACGAGCTCTCCTCCTCTGTTTCTCCATTCCCTCTTTATATTATCCATTCATTTTGTTTCATCAGGTATTTACAGCAAAGGTCGTGTGTGCAACAGTTAGAAAGAAGAAAGTTGTACTACATCGAAGCACTTCACTCGAATTACATCAACAATGATCATGTGCGCATCCACATCAAATATCCAGGATCAAGCACTGTGACTCCATTGGGCGTAGAACATCTCTTCCTTTATTCACCAGGTAAAAGCAGTTGGCCTCCAATACGCAAATCAGATACTTGTAATGGCTTAGCAATGTGGGAGTGGATGCACAGTTAGGAAAGAAAATCTCGCATAAGATAAATTAGAGCAAAAATCGTATTTAAGAAAATACGTTGAGGGACAGAGAATTGTTTTGGTAAAAAAAATATCGGGTCCACTCATGCGGAGAACATTATTCTAAAAAGAAATTTCCCAAGCATAATTGTTTGTGGCTTCAGTAAAGATAATTTCCGTTCGATAAACATGACTCCTCTGTTATTCATTGTTGTTTACAAACATGAACATTTTTTGCGTTTTCTTTATGTTGTACAGCACAACGACCGCAAAAGCCGGAAAGGAATTCACAACCAGAGACTTTTGAAATCGCTACAGTTGGAGTGTAGACGGGAAAAAACGGAAGCTTTTGAAAACGATTGCAAAAAAAGTGTCGACGCCTTTGAAAACACATCAATGTGGATAGGTGAAATGACATGAAAAGCTCGCTAAAGTGTTGAGCGTTTTATTGCCGAAAGAAAAACAATCCCAAAACCGTGTGTCGACGAAAAATATTTTGCTTCGTTTATGGAGAACATTAAAACGCATGATTGTAGATGTGACCACTGAAACGCCATCAGTTAGTAACTGTAAAACGGAAATGAAATGACCGGCCGCGACCCGAAAGAGGGGTCAGAGGCCAGGCTACCTGTCAGCAACTTGATAAAGTATGATCCGGTCCACCGGATATTTGTGTGTTTTGCAACGGCTTCATGAACCAGAGCGGAAGTTTAAACCACGAGTAAGTATTTGAAATACGAGTGGTGGCAGAATGACCCTCAGCTGGTGCACTCAGATCTTAGCATAAATTTAAGACTAGCAAAAACAAAGAACACGTCATAAAATAAAATTCTTCACTGATTTTATCAAGGTTCCTCGCCCCAAGCCACCTGTGTCTTACTAAGACGCTGTAATATAACTTGCAGTGGAGGACTGGGAACGCGTATCAGGGCAAGAAATAGGCTGCTTGATGGAGCATGCGTGAAGCAAACAAAAGAGATTTACAGTAAGTGTTTGTCTCACGACTTATTAAACCATTCAAAAGTGCTTAACGCTCATCTCTATGGTAGTAACCATATTTTTGGCGTATAGATATATAATTTGAAATAGCTGATGGAATATGTAGCTCCAACAAAAAACAGACGTATTGTTTGAAATGCATAACTTTTATAAACTTAACGTTTCGTATGTTACAACATACATCATCAGAAGTGATTATTATTCAGTTACAGATAAATTTAAATTCAAAAATACAACTGTACGGACTGGGAACTAACGAAATTGATTGACATAAAACGACAAGAATATCCTAATAATAGAGATAAAGTTTCTCGCT
This sequence comes from Montipora foliosa, assembly GCF_036669935.1. Taxonomy (NCBI): domain Eukaryota; kingdom Metazoa; phylum Cnidaria; class Anthozoa; order Scleractinia; family Acroporidae; genus Montipora; species Montipora foliosa. The sequence goes on along the minus strand of NC_090878.1, from coordinate 11,547,526 downwards.
GCCAACGTTTTCATTTAAGGCTGGCTTTAGATCACGGATCAACAGAGACTCTTTAATTTTGCAATGCATGTCTGATCGACCAGTTGCTAATATTTCAAAATGATCCCACTTAATTCTATGGTTGGTTAAGAAAACATGATCAGCAATTGCAGATTCGTGACAATTTGTAGTTAGAGCTTTAAAATGTTCTGTTTTTCTGTCACGTAATCGGCGTTTCGTTTTCTCTATGTAGAAATCATTGCAATCTCAGCAGTTTGCTCTGTCCTTTATTTTGACTCAGATTCACCTATTGATTGATTGACGAAACGTACTGACTCCCAGTTGGCTTGCGTCATTCTCGGTCACAAATATTGTAACACAAACGGAAATTTGGCTTAGCACTTCGTGCTTAGGTCAATGAGTTTGTTTCCAAATATCGTGCAACAAATCGTCGCCTTTAGCCCATGGCCATTGCTGTCATATTGGCTGATACCCACGAACAGTTGGGGTCTTTCAGATCTTTTTCTGACGTCCTCTTACAAGTCATCGCTTGGCCCGCTCTTAATAATTAAGGTTATTAAAGTGTCAAGAGGGCTAACGTTGGGCAAGGATCGCTGAGGTTAGAAAACGGATCCCCATGCCCTATGATAGTTTTTTAAAATCTCTTTTTAGTTTCGCAAAACTGAACTACGGATATCAGATTTCCAACATTTTCATTGGCTCGCCGGACACAGGCTATCGCTTCAAGCTAATTCAAATACCTGCTGTACTTAATATGGTCAAGGAACGCGTCAGCAATAAAGCAAACTGGAAACATTTTTGCATCTCTGGGAAAAAATGGCCGACAAAAGCCCTTTTGGACCGGAATTGACTGAGCTCGAAATCGATGCTTTATTCGACAACACTAATACCGGTAACATCATGGAGTTTTTAATAAAACAATTATTCCACTCGAGCTTGCTGGATAAAAAATGAGTATTACCAACTCGGCGCTACGCGCCTCATTGGTTATCTGTCATTTCATACCCAGCGCGCCCTCGTCGAATAATTGTTAATTGTCGTTCCCAATGCCGCTCATAGTTAAAATTTTACTACATCATTACAACTGGCCAATCAGGTGCCTCTCTAAAAATAGCTGCAAAGCTAAAATTAGATTTTGAAAAAACTATCATTGGAAGAGACCCATGTATGTGGGATCCGTTCTCTTATCCAAGGGCTTAGCGAGGGGGGATCCTGGGGTGCCCATGACCCCCCCCCCCCCCGCCCCTTTGTATGCCTATATTCAGTCGACGAAAACGCCACAATCTGGTGAGTACCCTCTGTTTGACACAGTGTGAACCCCCTTTCAAAAATCTTGGCTACGCCATCCTTTCTTGCACTGGGACACTAATTGTTGACACTGTGCATATAAATAAAATCAAATATACTGTTTTTTGAGGAGAAGGGAGACGCGAAATACCCGGAGAAAATCCTGTCGGAGCAGACTAGAAAATAAACCAACTCAACAGACATGTGATACCGAGTCTGGGAATCGGACCCAGATTTATTTTTCGGTGTGACTCGAGGAGCACTCGGCATTTTTTCGGAGAATCCCCGAGTATCCCCGAGTCTCCTTCCGGAAAAATAAATCTCTTCAATTTTGTTATTGTTGTTGTTTCTGTTGTTCCGTCTCCCCGGCGGTAAAGTTACCCTTATCAACTCGATTAACATGACCAAATCCTTGGGACTCGCTGATCCATGGTTAACTGGTCATCATTCCAATTCGTACATTGTCAAACCATTTCATTCCGAAAGCCCCAATGGTGCGTGACCTGTTGAATGTAGTTCTGTTTCATCTGTTTGGTTTTTTTTTTTTTAATTAGAAATCACTTTTAAGGACGTTCGCGCGAAATTTTTACAACATTGATTTTTTTCTGAAACTTTTACCACTGTAAGATGATGAATTAGTTATGTCAGAAATGTAAAAAAAATGGGGGGTCACCGACTTCGTTTTGGAGAGAACATGTCCGGAAAAACACCCAAAATGTGACAAAATCGGGCTTCGTTATCGAATAAGGCCAGTGTCTGTAAACCCAAATATATTGCAATTAAATCTTTGAGGTGAAATCTTCTCTGCCAAATATTGTTTAAGTGGACTAATTAAGTGAATTTAGTCAACTGGTGAGGTTCCTTAAAGATCAAGTTCGCATTTAGCGACCACAGTTTCAGGCGCCTTGCAGCCGCAAGATGGCAGGATTTGATGTCCTGTGAGCAGAAATCTTGAAATTTTTTTAACTTCCCACATTGATTTTTTGTTCATTTTTGGACAACGTGGAGATAATTGCAAATAAAATCCGTTTCTGGAAAGAAAAATAGGGGTCACCGAACTTCCAAGACCGTTAAATCCAGGCAAAGCTATAGCAATGGCCTTTTGCCCTATCATCTCTCATTTTATTACTTAGCGCGCGGGCTCGTGTATGACGTAGCGTGTGAATTTGCGTGCGCAGTAAGGATGCGCAGAAACAATTTGCGCGAACGTCCTTAAAAGTAGAAACTACTGCGAATTCATTTTTGTCTCGCTTTATTTTAGAGGAGCCACCATCATTACACGTAGAAGCACACAACGTCACCCACTCAACAGCTGTCATCGCTTGGACGCCGCTTTTGAGAAACGAGTCTGGAGTAATCCTTGTATCTGGCTACAGGGTCAGTCTTAGATCTCAGGACGACAGGACCCATGTCAAACAAGTCAATACCAGCATCAGTTCACTGCTGTTTAAAGAGTTGAAGACTTTCACAAACTATTGCGTTACGGTGGAACCACTGACTGCATTGGCAGGCACTGAAAACGAGGGTTGTTATCAATTGATGACAGACGAGAACAGTAAGCCATTAATAATAATAATAATAATAATAATAATAATAATAATAATAATAATAATAATAATAATAATAATGATAATGATGAAAAAGAAAACTTTATTTCCAGATATAAAATTACAATAAATATACTACTTATTACAATAAAAAACTATATTAAAAAACGTGTAGTATTAATAAAAATGTATTTACAAGTAAAAAAGTGTCGGCAAGACATAGTAATGAGAACAATTGTCATAGTAATAATAATATGGAGAAACAACCTGACAAAAAAGAAATAGAAAAATAAAAAGAATTAACTTAGTCCGGCCAGTCCATTTTCTAGCCGGGCACAAGCGCAACGCTCTTCTCACTGGGGAGATTGTAAATCACATGAAGTTAAAGCAGATATAATGTAACCCGGCAAGCTTTTAAGATGTCGTTTTAAGCACTTATTGTTTGTCTCAAGTTAACAGTTTTTTATTTGACGGTCCCCCATGACCAACATTAAAATTTTGATTGAGCTGGATGATCGAAGAAAAAATGACGTCAAAATAATGACGTAAAACACTCAATCGCTCAAGAATGCATTGCGTGTGTTCTTGTCTGATTTACTGCGCAGGAATGCAGTTTCGTGCTCTCAGATTATTAAACTCCTGTCTAGAGAAGTTAATATGCTGCATTCACACATTTTGCATGCATGCATTGCAGAGAGTATATGACGTCATTATCTCCTCGATCCAGCTCTCTTGGGCCTACAGGCCACTTTTAAACCCTGGTAGTGGAGGACCGTTAAATACAAATTCCGTAATCAAAGTAAAAAAATTCAGTTCTAAACAAAGGCATCATCTCGAGGCTCTGAGGAATAAACTCATACAAATCCTTAGTTTTATTCCCCAGAGCCTCGAAATCATGTTCATTGTTTTACGCAGAATTTTAAGATATTGAAATTGATATATGAAAGCACAGAACTTTGCCTGTCGGATGTTAAGCAAACAAACTTTCAAAATTACATAAGAAAACTGGAAAGTGAATTTTTGATTTTTGTGGCACTACAGTCCTGTTCAAGGTACATCGAGTCAGCCCAAATAGCGCAGTCATTTCACGCATGGCCGAGTTTGTGAAGGGCGTGGGTCTATTCGGGAATTAACGCCACAGGCTGCTTTGATTTTGTGTTTTTTTGTGTTTTTTCAAATGCAAAAGGAGTTAGTTGTTAACATCAAATGAAGATTAGAATCATGCCACTCACATCTCGTTCGTTGGTCGAGATGACAGCTAGTTTTTGCCAACTTTACGAAACGTGTGCAACATGTCACAATAAAAGGAAATTTCGACGCGAAAATGGCAGGCTATGTTTGCTTTCGGTAGGACGAAACATTTTAGAAAAGGAAAGTATTCAAGAAAGCAAGAAAGAAAGAAGGAGAAAGTAACGCGGAGGAAAGAAAAAAAGAGCAATTTTCTAAGGTGGTTAATTTACGCTTGGTGACTTGTTTAGCATATCGGACCTTTCTCGGGCCAGTTTATCAAACAAGTAGAAGGAAAATGTAAACCAATCGCGACTTACACGCACGATTTTTCCCGCGTTTTGAGCAAGTTACACGCAGGAAATTAGGAATTTGGATTGGTTCATTGCGCTTTTTGCACCTGCTCTGATTGGTCGAAGTGTTTCACGACACTAAATTGAAAACTGCTCTATTTATCAACTCGTTTGATAATATTAACTATTTGAGTTTCACTCTCCACGTACCGATGCAGTACCAATCTCGTTCCTAGAGTCATCGTTCCCTTGAGCAGCGGTCGGGAAAGAGAGACTCTGATCAAATCCAAAAAGGAACATATTTGATTGGCTGTTGAAAACGGTTTTATTTCCTGTCGTTTCCAAATTCTAAACTAAAAAATCACGATCTCTTCTGGATTTTTATCTATACGAGGTTGAAGATGGTCTAGAAATAAATCTTTTTACAACTTACCAGTTCCAAAACGTTTTTGTTTTTGAAAATATAGAATTTTGAATTTCCGAGTTGTCACTTGCATGACACCAAATCAGCTGAAAACTGTTTAGATTGAAAAAAATGTCTGTCGTTATTTTTGATTCTCTGCAGTTTGAACGTTTCCAGTGTATTAGGAGATGTGTTTATACTCATGTGTACTTTTCGCAAGTGAAAAGTAAGCGCTTTCACGGTAAGATGACTTCTAACCGTTTCCCCTCACGCTCGCGCAGTTATTCAACCGGAACAAGAGTTTTCTGGTTCCGGTTTTGGATTATTCCAGTCTCCCGCGCCTGCTCCGCTGGACAAGGATAACGGAGGCTCTGGGAGCAAGATTGATGCAGCACCCCTTTATTGGTCCATTAATATAAATACTGAGGTAAAAACTGATATATTATTTATGAAGTAGATAATATAAATAATATAAATTTATACAAATAGGTCAACTTGAGAAAGCAATCGCTCAAATTGGTAAGACTAGTTTTTTTGCTATTATGCATATACTCCTGGTTTCTTTGAACATGGAACAGTCTCCAAAGAACATTCACCGAGTCTGCGTTTTAATCTTTCGCAGCGCCAAGCCTTCCACCATTGAACATAACGGCGAAATACAAAGAGCCACTTTCCATGATCGTCGAGTGGAAGCCAGTTCCTAGAGAGCACCGAAACGGGATTATTCGTGGTTACAGACTGACTTTGAAGTCCATAAGTGCGATAGATCAACACGAGAAGCCAACGGAATTGGAAACTAAAAAGTGGCGGCGCGAGGTGACTGTCTTAGGTCCGAGTGTATTATGGATCGAGTTCAGTGACGTCCGAGCATTCACGTGGTATTGTGTCCGGATGTTGGCTTTCACCACGAAAGGAGACGGAGATGAAAGTACCTGTGTTTTCTTATTGACGGGAGAAAGTGGTAAGATCAAATAAGCGAGAATAAATGGTGCCTCTTCATCTAATTGAAATTAAGTTCGATAGCTTTGTATCTGCACCAAACTTTCTGTGAAGAAATCAAAGTTGTTTTGTATGTTGAGGTTTTTGTCCGAGGGCAAGAGCTAGTCTTCCTCCAGTATTAATGATCATAATAATAATGATGGCGTAGTGGTGAGAACACTCGCCTCCCACCAGTGTGGCCCGGGTTCGATTCCCAGACTCGGTGTCATATGTGGATTTACGAGTTTGTTGGTTCTCTACTCTGCACCGAGAGTTTTTTCTCCGGGTATTCCGTTTTTCCCCTCTCCGGCCTCAAAAACCAACATTTGATTCGATTTGTGTTGATTTAAGTTTACAGTGTTACGAGAGCCACTCTAATTTACTTTGTGTTAGCTACCTGGTGCCATCCTCTTGAAACAGCAACGTCAGTGGCGGCGGCGCGCGCAGAAAAAACACCAATGAGGATTCAGAATAGAGTAGACTCCACTCTTTTCTTCTCTATTATAAATTCTCATTGGTAGTTTTGCTACGCGCGACGTCGCCACTGACGTTCCCGTTCTGTTTTCTAAATCAGCCTATTAACACATTTAAGACCGATCAAACCAAATCAGAAAAACACGCGCGATTCAGGCTTTACGCGCCATACTGGTGCTCAGCATGAGCGCGACCATAAAACTATAGCGAGCCTCCTTAAGACCGATCAAACCAAATAAACCTCTCGGGGCAGGAAAGACAACCATCCGGGCCAACTCAAACCTCAAATGCCACCGAGTGTGGCCGGAATAGAACCCAGGTCAAATTTGTGGAAAGTGATTGTGAGGACTGGAATAGCGATCCGGTATAGCTGTGCTAAGCAGGCAATTTCCAAGTTGACTATACCGCATGCATTTCAAAGCGGGTTTTTGTGATAGTAATTAGTTTTTCTTTTTAAGTGAATAGAACTGATATTCACAAGAAATACTTTGCATTTGGACTCGCTTTGAAAACGAGGCTAAAGTTGTAATTATCTCAATCATTTTATCATCTCAGTCCCCAGCAGCGCCCCATTAAATGTTACTACCACGCCATTGAACTCCACGTCATTCCTCGTTGCTTGGCAACCAGTGCCTCTGAAAAAGGCAAATGGAATCGTTCTTGGATACAGAGTATTACTGGAGAACATGGCAGACGGATCGCTTTTGTTGAATAAGACTCTGCATGTCAATCAAACTCGGGTCACATTGAATCGACCCAAAAAGGTCTCAAGGTTTTGCGCAAGGGTCATGGCTTTCACGCGCAAGGGACAAGGGAAATCGAGTAGCTGTACGGAGGCTTGGAGTTGGTCTAAAGGTAAAAAGCTAACTAGTTAAGATGTTGCTCAGTTGGGTATTTCAATATTCGTGCAACTATTCTAACAACTTAACTTTCCAAAAAAAGTTCTCACGTTGTCAGGCTTGCAAGTTGCTCGTGAACAAGATGGTCACACCGGTCTACATGTCTTGCAAATTGTCGCGCTCTCGATGATCAAATGAGGTGAAGGCAACATTTTTATTTGCGTCGCGTTACTTCACTTTATTACCTTGTGTAACCTTAAGGAGGTTAATATAGCCCCCAGCACATGAAAAGAAACAAAATAATAAATCTACACGGGTCATTGCTCAGTTAAAAGAAAAGTGACGCATGCTAAGAACTGACTACGAAAGCTCATTCCAATCATATACAGTTGTTACTAAAAAGAAGCTTGAAAATGTTAGTGCCATCTAGGGTGGGTGTAAAAAGTGCCGTGATATTTCAATGGGCCTTCAGAAGCCCTAGATGAATGTGTAGGTACGCGCCCTTGGTTCTTAAAAGTTTGATTGACTAAGCTTGAAGAGTCATATTTTCTCCCTTCAGACGATGCTGTAATGATACCCAGCCTAACTGATCTCAAAAGCCCGTTATAGCTCTTGCGTTGAAACCAGTAAATTTCCCTGATACACGACATGCAGCACGTTGCACTTTTGCAATCTCCTGTCAGGCAGGGAAACTACCTCTGCTTGCATTGTTAAGGCGGTCAATTTTTCGGTGCAAGTTATGTCGCACAAACATAGCTTTTGAGCAATATAAAATATCATTGTGATCCGCACACTTGATCCTGTAGACGAAATCTCTTAGCAGTGACAGTATTCCTTTTATGTGTGATATCTACTTGCATGTTTCGGTATATTTTGTTGCATTTAGAATGGTGATTAGACTCAATTCGATTTTATAAGGTTAAGTTGAAATCATAATGAGTGAATGAATCATGGAATGAATGCATGAGTGAGTGAGTGAATGAATGAATGCATGAGTGAGTGAGTGAATGAATGAATGCATGAGTGAGTGAGTGAATGAATGAATGCATGAGTGAGTGAGTGAATGAATGAATGAATGAATGAATGAATGAATGAATGAATGAATGAATGAATAAATGAATGAATGAATGAATGGAGGGAGGGAGTAATTAACTATACAAAGAAGAGTGGAAGGAATGGATAACTTTAGTTTTGTGTCTCGTCATCGAGCGTATGAGCGAACTTAAAACTAATTTGGGACGCCTAGTACTAGCATATATAACAAAAAATGAAACCACGTGGCCTAACTGTGTTTCTAAGTATATCATTTTTGGCAGAAATTTAGAGAGAGAAACATAAATACATCAAGTGAACTCGAACTTTTTTCGGTTGACGTTACGAAATTCGCTCCACAATTGTATCGAACTACGGGCACTCCTGGCAATAATCATCATCAGACTTCTCAGTCTCTTCATGGCCTTTCGAAGATCTCTCAAAGAACACGGAAGAACGGTTTTCAAGTTGAACTCAGCGTTGATTGCCAGTATTTGCTAACTAATGATATACTTGAAAACGGCTATAGCTTTCCTTTAATAGCTTTATTGTAATAAATGCAGCTTGTCTCGTTGGTCTAGTGGTTATTCATGCGTCTTTTGAACTTTTCTTCTTTTTTATAAACGTATGTCAACTCTTAGCCATTCTTCTGTCATACAAGGAATCAGGCCTATTGCACAACTTATTTTTCAACTAGACACATATCTGCGTGAATTCGTTAATACGACCACCCCTTATTACAACTACTTTTTTGTTGCACGAACAAAAGTTCACTTGTTTTGTTATCTGCAAATCTCATTAATCCCACCAAGTACTTCGTGATTACGACCAACGACCACTTGTTGTAGTCTCCACTCGTTATTTTTTTTTATAAAATTACCCCATTAATAAGACCACTTACTGAACTGAAATGCCTGGTGAGGCTGCTGATTAATATTAGACACCATCTGAGAAACAACATCGTATCATTTAATTATTAACTGTTTTCACGGCTAAGGTGTTTGTGGTTAGCATGTTTAATTGATAAACCATATCTGTTATTGACAACTGGCAGACTTCACACCGCTAGGACAATATGAACACTGCTAATGACCTCGCAAAACAAAACATAATTAACAAATCTCAACTGAAAGAATAAAGCCAGCTGTACAAAGCGCAGTGGAGTGGACCAGTGGGGGGAGGGGGAGGGATTTGAACTTTCTAATTCTGCTGTACTATGTGTAAAGTGCTCTAAGTTTCACTAGAAGCCATCGCATCGCCTTTTAAAGAAGAAGCTGTAAGACGACAGTGTTGTGTTTTTTTTTCTCGTTTCTTGGGTTTCGTTCAGTTGCAATGAACTAAGGTTAATACGACCAATCCTCAAGACAAGTTAAATAGAAAATAGGCTCACTTTGATTGCCGTTAGTGGTTCAGTCAAAAAGCTCCCTACTTATGACTCATAACAGTACTGTAAAACGAAGTCACATAAATTAAGCATGAGAAATAACTGATGATAAGAAGCATCCTTCTGACGCTTCAAAACTGGGAGAATTACATCAAGCTGTGAAAAATGCACTATCTGAAATGCACAGAGAATATTTGCCGCCACACTGCCTCTAACAATGTAAATAACTCTTACTGAGTATAATTAGAGGTG
>NC_090878.1:11530310-11532810 GCF_036669935.1 Montipora foliosa | reverse complement strand
CGACTTCGCCACTGACGTTCCCTTTATGTTTTCTAAATCAGCCTATTAACACATTTAAGACCGATCAAACCAAATCAGAAAAACACGCGCGATTCAGGGCTTTACGCGCCATACTAGTGCCCAGCTTGGGCGCGGCCATAAAACTATAGCGAGCCTCCTTAAGACCGGTCAAACCAAATAAACCTCTCGGGGCAGGAAAGACGACCATCCAACTCAACCCTCAAATGCCACCGCGTGTGGCCGGAATAGAACCCAGCTCAAATTTGTGGAAAGTGATTGTGAGGACTGGAATAGCGATCTGGTATAGCTATGCTAAGCAGGCAATTTCCAAGTTGACTATACCGCATGGATTTCAAACCTTTTTTGTGATAGTAATTAGTTCTTCTTTTTAAATGAATGAGAGCTGATATTCACAAGAAAGACTTTGCTTTACGACTCGCTTTGAAAACGAGGCTAAAGTTGTAATTATCTCAATCATTTTATCATCTCAGTCCCCAGCAGCGCTCCATTAAATGTTACTACCACGCCATTGAACTCAACGTCATTCTTCGTTGCTTGGCAACCAGTGCCTCTGAAAAACGCAAATGGAATCGTTCTTGGATACAGAGTATTACTGGAGAACATGGCAGACGGATCGCTTTTGTTGAATAAGACTCTGCATGTCAATCAAACTCGGGTCACATTGAATCGACCCAAAAAGGTCTCAAGGTTTTGCGCAAGGGTCATGGCTTTCACGCACAAGGGACAAGGGAAATCGAGTAGCTGTACGGAGGCTTGGAGTTGGTCTAAAGGTAAAAAGCTAACTAGTTAAGATGTTGCTCCGTTGGGTATTTCAATTTCCGTGCAACTATTCTAACAACTTAACTTTCCAAAAAAAGTTCTCACGTTGTCAGGCTTGCAAGTTGCTCGTCAACAAGATGGTCACACCGGTCTACATGTCTTGCAAATTGTCGCGCTCTCGACGATCAAATGAGGTGAAGGCAACATTTATATTTGCGTCGCGTTACTTCACTTTATTCCCTTGTGTAACCTTAAGGAGGTTAATATAGCCCCCAGGACATGAAAAGAAACAAAATAATAAATCTACACGGGTCATTGCTCAGTTAAAAGAAAAGTGACGCATGCTAAGAACTGACTACGAAAGCTCATTCCAATCATATACAGTTGTTACTAAAAAGAAGCTTGAAAATGTTAGTGCCATCTAGGGTGGGTGTAAAAGTGCCGTGGTACTTCAATGGGCCGTCAGAGGCCCTAGATGAATGTGTAGGTACGCGCCCTTGGTTCTTAAAAGTTTGATTGACTAAGCTTGAAGAGTCATATTTTCTCCCTTCAGACGTTGCTGTAATGATACCCAGCCTGACTGATCTCAAAAAGCCCGTTGTAGCTCTTGCCTTGAAACCCGTAAATATCCCTGATACACAACATGCAATATCCTGTCAGGCTGGGAAACTACCTCTGCTTCCATTGTTAAGGCGGTCAATTTTTCTGTGCAAGTTATGTCGCACAAACATAGCTTTTGAGCAATATAAAATATCATGGTGATCCTCACACTTGATCCTGTAGACGAAATCTCTTAGCAGTGGCAGTATTCCTTTTATGTGTGATATCTACTTGCGTGTTTCGGTATATTTTGTTGCATTTAGAATGGTGATTAGACTCAATTCGATCTTATTAGGTTAAGTTGAAATCAGAATGAGTGAATGAATCATGGAATGAATGCGTGAGTGAGTGAACGAGTGAGCGAGCGAGCGAGTGAGTGAGTGAGTGAGTGAGTGAGTGAGTGAGTGAGTGAGTGAGTGAGTGAGTGAATGAATGAATGAATGAATGAAGGAAGGGAACAAGAGACGATAGAAAGAAGAGTGGAAGGAATGGATAACTTTAGTTTTGTGTCTCGTCATCGAGCGTTTTGGGGAACTTAAAACTAATTGGGGACACCTAGTATTAGCATATATAACAAAAAAAAAAAGAAACCACGTGGCCTAACTGTGTTTCTAAGTATATCATTTATTGGCCCCCGGGCAGAAATTTAGCGAGAGAAACATAAATACAATAAGTGAACTCGAACTTTTTTCGGTTAAGTGTACGAAATTCGCGCCACATTTGTACCGAACTACGGGCACTCCTGGAAATAATCATCACCAGACTTTTCAGTCTCTTCATGGCCTTCCGAAGGTCTCGCGAAGAACACGGAAGAACGGTTGAACTTAGCGTTGATTGACAGTATTTGCTAACTAATGATATTGTAATAAATACAGCTTGTCTCGTTGGTCTAGTGGTTATTCATGCGTCTTTTGAACTTTTCTTCTTTTTTATAAACTTATGTCAATTCTTAGCCATTCTTCTGTCATACAAGGAATTAGGCCTATTGCACAACTTATTTTTCAACTACACACATATCTGCGTGAATTCGTTAATACGACCACCCCTTATTACAACTACTTTTTTGTTGCACGAACAAAAGTTCACTTGTTTTGTTATCTGCAAATCTCATTAATCCCAC
>NC_090878.1:11520310-11525310 GCF_036669935.1 Montipora foliosa | reverse complement strand
TCTGGCCCTTCCTAGTTTAAAAGTGCGCATGCTGCTCGAGAAAGCAAGAGCAAAGAAAGAAACATTTATCCATTTCAAGCAATTCACTGCTGGAAAGTTATGTGGAGAAATTAACAAATCGAAAGGGGTTCAGTGTTGTCTGTATTCTTATCGACAACGATATTCGTCATAACAGTGGTCAAAATGTTGTGCGCCTCGTGAGTCCGCAAATTCGTTCAGACAACGCTGAACAACTTTCGATTTGTTTTTTAACACAATTTTCAACGCTAAAGAAAGTTTTTATTTCAGAGCGTGACCAAAATCATGACACTTAGAAAGAGCAAGCGTAGTCTATAACTTTCTCGCAATGTGATTGGTTTATTTCCCAAAATAAGCGTTCCTGATTGGCTATTGCATTGCGTGACAAATTGACGTCTAAACTCTTATCGCCAACGGGAAATTAGCCAATCAGATTGCGAGATTACAAGCAATTCTTTCTTTAAATCTTTAATCTTTAATCATTATTTATACACGGTAAAAATTCATCAGGTAAAATAAATTACAATAAAATGTCTAAGATCCTAAAACTAAAATCATAAAATTGTAATTCTAATATTATATTAACTTACAACAATATTCCAAAGAAAGTTTGTGGTAAAAATGATTGTTGAAAACTGTTGTCAAGGTTAAGACATTGAAATAAGCGGACCTCTGCACTCCCTTGCCGCCTTCTTCAGATTGTAGGATTCTCGCGGAAGTAAATCGCATTTTTACTATCCTTTCGACAGAATGGGCGCTCCAACCTTTCTCGACATTGAAACAAATCAAATTCTCCAGAAATGGTTTAACAGTATTTTTTTAAATAACTCACTGGTGAGGTTATGTAAACAAAATATATGGAAATTCAAGATCTTACAGACATTATTAATTCATGAAGGAAAAAGAATGAAATGTTTTATTATTCGATGTTTGTAGCTCTCTCGGGGGTTTGCGAGAATTATAAAAGTTAATAAATAAAGGTTATGAAAGTTATGCAAACCTGAGACGTTATCGTGGGTTGGTGTTATCGTCTCGAATTCTCCCAACATCCATCGTGGTTGAAGATCTGGCTATGTAAACACGGAAAGGGTGTTCTATTCCTTCATTGTACCTTAATTGTAAACACTAGGCCCCAGTTGTTCAAACGATGGATAGCGCTATTCACCGGATAAATCAATATAAAGTGGATAAGTATTACCGCAACCAATTGCGCTATCCAATGGATAGTGATTTATCTGGTGGATAGCGCTATCTGCCTTTTGAACAACTGGAGCCAGTACGTATGAAGGTTTTTGTCGTTAGTAGCTTAGATGAGTGCACGAGTGAACTTTTATTAATTCAGATAAACCCATACTGAGTGACAAAAAACAGGCAAAAGTGCGAATTGAGTTTTTTGGAGTCGGCGGTTGTCCTGTGGTTACGGCATCAGATTCAGATGCGATTGCACCGAATTCAAATCCTGCTCTCTTCACTGGTTGGATGAATATATGTCTTTAGTGATCCAACCTCAAATCTCTTGCGCTTTGGATATTGGCAGCTGGTTTCATTCTGCTAGTTGTGGTTTTTAATTATGTTTAGGCTCACTCCCTTATAAATATAGCACTCGCATTTGCATTTTCATCATCATTTTGTCCTTTTCCCTCTGAGGGAAATAGGGCCGTGCGTTCTCTGTCTCCAAGCTTCTCGGTCTTTCGCACAACTACCGGCTTCTGCCAAACCTTTTGAACCCAAGTTCACCTCGATCTCTCTCTGCCGTTCTTCGCCATGTCTCCTTCGGCCTACCTCTCCTACGTCTTCCTTCTGGGGTCTATGTTAAGGCTATCGTCGTGTTCTCATTTACACTTTTCCTCCAATCAGTTTCAAGCGTCTACGTTTTATCTGCTGAGTGATCTCTTCCATTTTACTTTTACCATAAATGGTTCGAACAAAGGAAGAAAGAAACCGAAGGTGCTTTATAACTAATTGACGAGGAAAATTCATCATGACTACAAATTGTACTTCGCAGAAAGTCGGTAGTAAGAGATTCGTTAATAAATCGGTGTAAATCTCAACTGAGAATTCAAACGAATCAATGGGATATTACTGGCCAGCCTGTTGAATATGTTACCGGGATTTTCAAAACGATCGTCAATAATCGAAATGCTTACCCGGAAGGAAAAGAATTCTTTTTCATTATCAGAAGGGAACTGCAGAGGACCAAACAATCTCCTTTAAACTGAAAGCTAACCCGATCCCGAAAAGGCGTTTCGCCAAGAACATGAAATGTGCCTTCAAAAATAACTTGAAGCTTTTCAGGTGTGAAGATAGATAGGACTATTATCCGAGATGCCTATGATGCTTTTGCTGTTTGAGATTGTGCGGCGATTGGTAAAGTATGACCAGGTTCCAGGCATAATTGGAGAAAAAAAGGCCCTTGATAACCTATCAATTAGCGGTGCAATTACAAAGATAGTGAAATTAATGAAAGCGCGAACTCGCACGTTCGAAGAGGTTTATATTCGATGTCAGGAGAGGGAGAATTCGAGGGAGAATTTTTGCTTCTTCTCGGGTTCTGCTGAAGAGAACAGATGAGCAATAGACAGGATTAGCATCACCGATGCAGAGATCAAAAGAATGTTTGAAGGCGGAGGAATAGAAGAAAGTCTGACTAGAGATATGAACATAAGTCATCGTGTTGCTTAAAAGGAACCTAAGCTTCAATAAAAACCACTGAACAAAGATTGAACGAATACATAATGAAAGTAGAGTAAAAAAAAACGAAACAGTGAAACGAATGACAAACTGGGTTAAAATTTTAAGACTTTACCGTAAAGCGGTTTTTGTAGGGCACACCGTTTAGTTTCATAGATGATAAAAATATACTTGCCATGTGATATATCGACTAAATCGATACAAAGATACGCTAACTTGAAAGCAAATAACGCTCCATAAGCAGAGTAAGGTTACTTTTTACTAAAAACACACTAACGTTTTTTAGAAATTGTATAGTTCACCTTTTTAAAAGGTGAGAAACCTAATTTTGAGAATTAAAAAAAGAACCGACTTCATAAAAGAAATTACAACATAGAACATTTGGTATAGACTAGTGATTCTGGGTTGTCATAATACGGTTATACAGTTGAATACTCTTATTAGCCTGCAAATAAGGCGCTTGCGAGAAAAGGGGGATGATAAGTTGAGCTACAAAAAGAGGAAGGCTAGAAAGAGGGAAAGCAATGCGTCTCCGACGATACTTCTCAAAGGTTATTTTCCCCCACGTCGTTGCGAAAAAAAATTACCCTCACATTTGATCCACTACATATCGCGTTTATCTTATTTAATTTTTCTTTTGTTTAATTTCGCTTTGATCTTGGCCTTGAAAGCAAGCCGTATTCTTTTAAAGGGAACCTCATTTCCAACAATAAAATAACTTTAAACCACAGCGAATAATGTTTACAATCAAATTTGAAACTTTTTAATGAAAGTCTTTGTATCCGAAAAAAATCGCTTACTTTTGTTTTCAATTTTCCTGGGCGCCTCCATTATTTTGAATAATTGTTACTTCATTTGGTTGCCCATAACAACATCTCACGTCATAACTGCTCGAGATTTAACTGATGTGAAAATGAGCGACTGTAAAACTCTTTTTTTTTTTTCTGATAGAAACATTGTCTTCAAAGTTCTAAAACAAATATGATTGCAAAAACTACTTACCCCGGTGTTATGTTATCGTTAAGAAGGAGTAAAAGTCCCCTTTTTTGGCTCTTCCTAATTTAAAATAAAAACGACAACAACATTTATCCACTTCACGCAACTCGATGTTTGTTGAAAACTGTGGTCTCTGAGCTGCACTTCGTTTAAATTAGCGGCGCTGATTGCACCCTGGCTTATTCGGATAGCAGAATTTTCAGACTGAAGTAAACCACATATTGTAGCTCGTCGAGAACCTCGTCTCGGCCGCTGAAAGTTCTCATCTCTGGCATGTGATGCTCTTGATATGTACACTGTGTCTACCACTGGAAGCCATTAAGTCAAATATGACTCTTACAGAGGCTAACTTCCAGTTTTATGAGATGGAGTTTCATACAAGAGTTATTGTGCTCTAGTGGTTAGAGCGCTTTCCTTTAGATCCGGAGACCCAAGTTCAATATCCTCTCTGATCACTCGTTGAATTTGGTCCGGGTAGTCCCTGATTTAAGTTCTCGGCTGCACTTGTAAATAGCCAATCGGTTTGCCTCCGGCCAGCTAGGAAATTTAAAAAGTTGTTGATCAGTTTTGTTATGTTTCATCGTCCTTGAAACGAACGCAATATCTCTGCTGTTTTTGAGCTCTCGAGTAAAGCCTCGGCATTAGTGTTTATATTATGTTCAAGGGCTGGCTACACATTCTCACTTTCTTTTCACCAAGACAGGCATGCGCACGTGACAATAGAGTCTACAATTTCCGAGAGACTAGTTTGGGAAACCAATATGGCGGCCGTCACGTCATGCAAAAGTAATTAAGAACAAAAATGAAAGTTAACGAGATGGAAAATCAGACATAGCTTGATGCAACTCTGGTTTGTAGAATTACGAATGTAGCTTTAAAAAAAATACAATTTTAGGACCTGAGGGTTTCGACATTCCTGTCATTGTGGTGCATCTATTTTTCTCACTGCTGGATAAGTCAAAAGAAAGAAGAGAGCCCTAGCCATCTACATGTAACTTCAACTACTTCAACAAGTCTGTAACAAAACAACTCCACTTTGTGATGTCGGCCATCAAGAATAGACAAGATAAAAGTAAGACTCCAGCAAGAACGTCCGCGGCACAGTCGCTATCGAATGATGACGTGACACCGGGACGATCTGCGGAGGCGAAGCAAGATGGCGTTTTAACTGTCGAAACACTGATGGATGTATTCGACAATAACTTTCTGCCAAAAATTCGTAACGAGATTAAGGAAATTCGAAATGGGCTTAAATTTGAAATTGAAGGCTTGGATTCAGTGATTCAAAACTTCCA
>NC_090878.1:11507810-11512810 GCF_036669935.1 Montipora foliosa | reverse complement strand
CAACCAGTTCATCCGCATTGCACAACGTAAACAAGATAGAATGACCATAAATCCCTTGAAAAAGGATTCTATCGTTTAACTAAATGGTTATCTTATCCTATCTGAGGTGGAAAGCTTGGATAAGAAACGTTCGCAGTTGTTGCAGCTGCAGCAAATTAATTCGTGTTTCCGCGTCCATATCTCCATGTAATGTCAGCGTCGCTTCCTGTTCATCTAGCCTCATCTCTGTTTTCCGACCCTCCGCTCTGGCAAAATCTCGCTTTCCACAATTTCATTTTGCTTGGGACGTATGTGGTTGTAATGTACAGTAAGAGAATATGAGGCGAGAGAGCGAATCCGTGTGATAATGATATGAAATCTATTTTTAGATCGCGCCCGTCCTGAGAAGGACTTTTACACTCATCATAAGGTCGAGATAACTCGGCCATTCATTACACTATCACGCCATCCACCACAGTTCTGCATCAAGGTCGGTAGGTCTTAGGGAAGGCGTCCCCGGTATCCCTACGTAGTTGGTCAATATATATGGGTTATTGACCAAGCGTGAGGTCAAGATGGCTGGATATTGGCCAAGTTCTTTGTTTGTTTGTTTATGCACCGAGACAAAACGAATCCAGCCATCTTGTCCGAACAAGCTTAGTCAATAAATTATTTATTGTATGGGATAAAACACCAAAAAGTGATCTTTGATCTTGCGGGATCAAGAAATCCCGAGCTATCTTGCCCATTCGGGTAGCCAATCACAGCGCGGGGTTTGGTTCATCTTGCCCGCTCATGGAGCTAGTCATACAATAAATGTTGTTTTTGGGGGACCCACCTGACTTTGGCTATGACGGGAGGTCCAGAGAAGCAGGTCAGTATTAAGTTCTTGTTTAGTTCGCCAACAAAGTCCAGCAAAACGCCTTCTGAGTTCGCGTAAAATAATTGAAATGTCTGAGTATGATCCATAAAGCTGTGCTTTAGTGGGGTGTTTCCTCCAAGAGATGTTAAAGTGGTACTACGACCAAAAAAAAATTTTGCTTTTCCTTTGAATTTCAAAACTATGTTAACTAAACAGTAACTCACTCAAGTTTTAAGTTCTGATTTTAAAAAGACAGCTGTTTATTTTAGCTGAAATTTTCGTATTTATTGGTCCGCCATTACTGACTTTAAAATCTTGAGAGAGCTGGGTCGAGGAGAAAATGACGTCAAACACGCACTAGTTTAAGAATGCAATGGGTGTGTACGCGGCCTAATTGATATGCAGCACGGGAGTTTCGGGCTTTCGGACTTTTCAACCCGTGTTTTGCATATATAATAAATTGCGTTTACACGCTGAAATTTTAAGCTAGTGAGTAAATGACGTCATTTTCTCTAGATCCAACCCTCTGAGGTCCAATCGGCCAGTTTTGAACGTGAGTAATGGCGGACCATGAAGTCCAAAACTTACACTCAAAATAAACAGCCTTTGGATAAAACTCAAAGCTCAAACTTTTGCCAGTTAGGTGTTAAGCGAACACGCTTTCAAAATCTGAAGAAAAAAAGGAAATGATTTTTTGATCATAGTACCACTTTAAGAACAGCTCTCAGCATTCTAGTTTATGTGCCATCCACTTTGATGGAACTGGACTTAACAATCTGTGAACTGGACTTTCACACTAGTAGAACATATCTGTATTTTCAGTATTGGACTTGAACTAGTTTGCAATGGAGGCTAATGCGGGGAAATCTTTTCAAATGCAAATACTTTTTAATATATTCACACGTATTAGCCTCCATTGCAAGCTAGTTCCAGTCCAATACTGAGAATACGAATATGGTATATTGGCCAATAAGGTGTCGACTTTGAAATAACTACACAATATGACATGGAAGTTATCATAGGTTAAAAGTAATTTTCATCGGAATAGGACCAAATATGGGGGTTTAGCTCTCTTACCTCTTGTATATAGTGAAAGTAGCTTAACTCTGCGCTTTATTTTTGATACTCTTTCTTAATTGTTTTTTTTACGCAGGTTGGATCGCTCCCTCAGTTTCCTGAATATGACATTCTTCTCCGACATATATCGACAGCTGGAGGAAGTAAGTCAAACTTGAGAGTTCTTTACTCGGCTTGAAAAATAAGAAGACTGACTGATCTGTTTGTTACATGTGAATCATTTCAAGTGGGTCTTGGTTTGAAAACGTAAAGTGCCTATGAAATATATTGCTTTATTTTTAGAACCTTTTTGTTGAAAGCTTACAATTTTATTTGTTTTAAAAGACGGCAAAAGTGGCCATAGTTTGATCCATGATCGAGCAATGAAGGAGAATGGCTCGATACTGGGTTGACGTCACAAATTCCTTTGCATGTTTTTTTTTTTTTTCAAACTATTAAGGCCTGGCCAAACGCTCGCAAAATTTCAACGCAACATCTTGCAATATTGTTGAATGATATTGCGACGTGTGTTGAACGGGCTGGCCAAACGCACGCCGATGTTTATGTGCCCCAATTTTCTGGCGCGCAACAAGTGGACCTAGTGCGCATGCCCTGGTGCAACAATGTTGCGTGAGAGAGGCCAAACGAGTACAACATCATGCAGCACCAAAATTTTGCACGAAAAATCATGACAGTTTTCAAATTTGATCCAACATCGTCCAACATGTTGCAACATATCTCAACAGGGTGGTCAAACGTATGCAACGTGTTGTGCCCAACAGTGTTAAGAGATGTTGCGTTGAAATGTTGCGAGCGTTTGGTCAGGCCTTGAGTATAGGTAATCACATGATTTCGAGTGCAATTTGAAGTAAATAAGCACGAGTAATTTTTTTCAATCAAAGACGACCAAAATTGCACGAGTCCGTAGGGCGAGTGCAATTTGTAGTCTTTGGAGAAATTTACAAGTGCTTATTTGTTCCAAATTGCACGAGAAATATCACGTAATTACTCATTAATAATATAAACGATAAAATTCGAGGTGGTTAAGTAGAAACCCACGTGCATCACGCAATCAGGATAATATTACCTCAACCCAAAAAATTGAAAAAGTTGAAAAATTGCGCCAGGGCTCGCATTTGATTTCAAAACAAAAGATTTAATTGGCTAATTCAAATTTCTATTGTTTCTAAACCAATCAAAAAGCATTTGTAATTGCACTGTGTTACAACTTTGCACTGATCACTTTACACGTTTTTGCACTGTATTACAGCAAAACTGCACTGCTTTTATGGTAGTCAGAATTGAGTAATTTTTTCGCGCATATTATTTCAAAACAAAGCAGTCTAGGACGTCAACTCGTTAATAGACCCGTTCTTCTTTCTTGGGCTATCGTAGATCACGTTACTAGTTTTTCCACTTTTAGGAGCCTCTAAGACAATGACTTTGAAGGAGAGAGTTCAGGGAACTAAAGAATTAGTGTTAGAAAAGTGCATAGAATTGTTGAGCGGAAATTAGTATTTGAGGTGATACACACTAGCCGAGTTGGTTATAATCATTTCATATCCAGCAAGCCCAAGAAGAATAATTGTTAAATCAAAAACTCCAGCATCAATGATTCTTTCATGCACTGAAGCATCGATTCCTGCCTCGGTCAATTCCGGTCCAAAACGGCTTTTGTCGGCCATTTTTTCTCAGATTTCAGCTCGCTTTATTGCTGACGCGTTCGTTGACCATATGAGGAACAGGAGATATATGAACTGATAGCCTGTGTCCGGCGAGCCAATGAAAATGCTGGAAATCTGATATCCGTAGTTCAGTTTTTAATAATATAAAATACTTGAAAGGAATAGGTGATCCTCGCACATATATGGATAAGTCTAAAAGCAATAGTTTTACAAACGAAGTGGTTTGGTGAAACCTAACGAAAGCACGTCAGCGCAAGGCACGTTTTCCCAACAATAAAATCTTTGTCGCAATCTTTGACTTGTTGGACACTCGTTCGTCGAAGCGATGAGAAAATCCAGAACAGAATAGTCTTTGTCAAGTGAGAAATAAACTATTGAGGAACGATTCGACATTTTGAATGGCGTACGAGTATGCTCATTGGGTTAGGTTCTGGAGGTAGTGCGCTTACTCAGTACGGAAATCTTCCAGCAGCTCGGTCTCACTCCATTGTGTAGCAACTTCGTTCCCAGGGCTTTTGGCCGCCGAAAGCAGGACTTTTTCCGCCCGTCCTGCACTCGGCGGTGAAAGGCCCTGGGAACGAGGTATCTCTGTGTAGTAGTCACGGTATTGACCGAATGCATAAATGGCGGCCAAACATGTATTCTTTTGTTTATGTGCTAATGAGACTCACTAGCCTCGCTCTCAAGCAACATTTCTTTTGTATTTTGTCCATACAAACGAGGCTAGTGAGGATAATTAGCACATAAACAAAAGAATATTTTTTTGGCCGCCATTTATGCATTCGGTCTATTTCTTATTAATTTCATTAGGCAAGACGTACTCCTCCCTGGAACAGCTTGTCGATGCTCTCGGAAATAACGAGGTCGATGGCATTTTGGTGGATCTCTACACGGCACATTACAGGAGTGATCTCTTCAACGCATCGTGGATGATTGTCAGCAAAATAATTCCCTATGAATTCACCACCGGTGTTGTTATTACTGGCAACGCAGCTAAACTTGCCCAGCACTTTCGAGATTTTATTGGTAATAAGAGTACAGTGGTCACCGATATTCTTCAAAAAACAACCCAAGAAAATAACGCGGTAATGATATTTATAACAATTATTATAAAATCATGATATACGGATATCTACGTGAACTAGGGCTTTCCTGATTTCTTGGATCGTCAAATGAAAAACAAAGAAACAGAAATGCAGTACAGATGTCAGCTAGATTATTACTTATTATTTCGGTTAGAGTGATGGCAATGATTCTCGTCATAGTCACTTTATATTAAATGCTTGCTCGTAAAGTGATCTCTCGTAAAGCTCGCGGACCGACCCGTTCCGAAAAAGATCGACATCTTTTAGTGTGTGTCTATCGCTAACGGTGTCCGCATATACACGGGGTTTGAGCGTATTAGACGCCAAATTTAT
>NC_090878.1:11477810-11502810 GCF_036669935.1 Montipora foliosa | reverse complement strand
CTTCGCGTGAAAAATTTTCTTATTTGCACTCAAGATCGATCGCGTCTAATATTCGTTGCTAACCAGCATAAATGCAGTGCATTTAAATGTCAAGTGGACAGTTGAATAAAGTTAATAGCACGAAACTTGCGCCACTAGCGCTAACACTAACATTATTGTTGGAAATGTTAAGTCTAAACGGAACACTTTGCGTGGGGCATCAAAGTTAGACGTGCATCTAATTAAAACTAATTAATGGCTTAAAGACAATTAAGGTCAGGTAGTAATCGGGCAAAATCTTTCGCGCAACTTGTCGCACAACAATGTTGCGTTGCAAGTTGGGAGGCGCGGTGGCCTCATGGTTAGTGCGCTCTACTCCGGATCGAGTGGTCCGGGTTCGGGGCCTGGCCGAGGACATTGTGTTGTGTTCTTGGGCAAGACACTTTACTCTCACGGTGCCTCTCTCCACCCAGGTGTATAAATGGGTACCGGCGAATTTAATGCCGGGGATAACCCTGCGATGGACTAGTATCCCATCCAGGGGGGAGTAGAAATACTCCTAGTCGCTTCATGCTACAGAAACCGGAGATGAGCGCCGGCCTGATGGGCCTTCTAGGCTCGTAGCAGACTTTACCTAAGTTGAAATGGTTTGTTGCACGTATTACCACCTTCTTGCGCAACAAATTTTCATTTTGCAAAAAGTAAATGCGACGTCTACTTTTTGCAACATAAAAATTTGTTGAGCAAGAAGGTGGTAATACGTGCAACAAATCAGCTCAACTTGCAACGCAAAATTGTTGCGCGACAAGTTGCACGAAAAATGTTGACTGTATTAACGGGCCTTTAGTAAATAGATTTTCGTTGCTAACATATTCGTTTAGGATAGCCCATTTCCGAGTTGCTGCATGCCTCGTTTTCAAAGCGAGTCCTGGTGCACAACCATTCAAATGGAAATGAGTTGCGTATTTTTATGCAAATCAAACTCATTTCCCTTACAATAGTTGATCACCAAGTCTCAATTCGAAACCGAGACAGACAGCAACTCGGAAATGGTCCATTGTATGTCAGAACGACCATTTTTGTCCTGAAGCCATTAATTAGTTGCTTATGTTGCATATAAAAAGTTCAAATTTGTAGTTAACCGTCACTTTTGTGTATGGCGAAGCACACGAGACGTCAACTAAATAATTTCAGACATTACGCATGTTTATAATGTTTGCCATCGTTGCTTGCGTCTTATTTTTGATTAGGCTAAGATGGCCAAAGAAAAAGAGTATTTACGACAACTAATCACTTGCACTGCTGAGGCTGAACATAAGTGAGAGAATCAAATCCAGTAAAACGAAACAAATCTGCTCTTTGGAGAAGATGCTCGTTCCGCGTGGATAAAAAACAAAACGAACGATTCCACTTTGTCAGAAATAAACATTAGACAACTTGACCGTGAGTATCATTAATTTCTTGAAAAATCGAGATTATAGAACTTTATCTGTTGGTAAGATGGAATCAAGCATATTAGCGTTATTTTTAGGTTTTCGTTAAAGGAAACCTCCACTCTTACTACAGAATAAGTTTAAACCAAAGGAAATTATGTTTGCAAACAAATGTGTTCGAAATTGTTTTCAAAACAGTGTTTATATCAAGAAAAGTGAATTTTAAAATCGCTTATTTTTACTTTCAGATTTCGCGGGCGCAGCCATCTTGAATAATTGTGACGTGTTACCGTAATCCAATTGTTCTGACACAAAGAGCTTCTGTCTAATAACAATAGGGCAACCGTAACACGTCACAATTATTCAAGATGGTGGCGCTCGCGAAATTTGAAAACAAAAATAGGCGATACTAAAACTTAAATAAATAAGTTTTAGTTATAATAATAAGTGTAAGTAAGTTTTATTTCGGATTCAAACACTTTCTTTCGAAATACTTTAGACTGACTTAACTGTAACGGTTATTTCCTGTGATTTGAAGTTATTTTTTGTTGAAGTGGAGGTTTCCTTTAAGAGAAGAGTCTGGGGGGCACTTTGCGACGTTAATTGTCTATTTCACGATAAGAGGGGTGTTGAGATTGGAGAGAAGTGCAGGAGGACACTTCGTGACGCTTATTCAAACAAGCGTTCGTCCATTTGCTTTGCATTTCGGGATATGTCTGATGAGGTTTGGAGTGCAGAGTGCACGCACTCAGTATGTAGTGGTCGTCTTACTGTTTATGGTCGCGAATTACTCCTTTAAAGTAACACCTTTTCACTCATTTACCGGCGGGGAGATCCGTTTCTAGTCGTTTAGTGCCAAGTGGTTCGCCCTATTGACGCTGATCCTGGGAGCCGACCTACGAAGCCAAGACTTTGTTGAGGTAGATTAATTGGTAGATAACTTAATTGAGTCACCTGGCCCTTTAAGCCCCTGGAGGCTGGGCATGAGGTTAACAGTATCGTGCCCAGTCTCAAGCTACTGTGGACCTCAACCCAATATTTGTAGACATTTTTTTGTGCAACGGCTAGCTGAACAAGGTGGAAGCGCCGGATCTTGAGAGATCTAGCCAGCAAATAATGTGCAGATTAAAATCAAAATAATAATGCAACGCGGGTTTATACGGCTGTGAGGATGTATATTTTTTGATTTCCCGAAACTTTCGTCAGGCACGGCCTGACTTCTTCAGGGAGTTAGGTTATTTGCCGTTACAATTTTTTGCAATTCAAATATACCCAGTTTTCTTATGGCTTATATTTGAATTTCAAAAAGTTTTTAACGGCAAATCACTTAACTTCCTGAAGAAGTCAGGCCGTGCAGACGAAATATTGGTAAATCAAACTGAAAATATAGTCAGCCGCACAACCAGTCTTGCTTTATTATTTTGTTTTCAATATTTTTGCAGCTATCTAATAATTGACAGGCATGATAGATAATAGGATTTATATTATTATTGTTATTATTATTATTATTATTATGATACGTGGGAATTCCAATAGAGCTTGCAGGCTTAAAACAATTGAATGCATTTTGCAATAATCTTTCCAATAATTTTGGGTATGGTTATATAGACGAAATTGAAAGAACTGCTCCACGCCACCTGAATTTTTCAGTTGTCTGTAAGAAGCAATTGCTTAAATTGTCAAGATAAGTGCATTTTCTATTTTGGGTATATATTTTGATGGCTTGTTGACCAATGTCAAACGGCTTTGTATCGGTGATGAAATATTTAACATTCTTTAAACTTGATACATCACCAACGGCGTTGCCTAGTTACATTGTTTGCATCGTATTTTATAGTGCACGATTTCTCGTTTTATCATAAGTTCTCAGATAAACATTTACTCCTCGAAAAGAAGTATTTAACTGGAGTATGATTCAGTATTAACCAGAGATACAAATTGCTCGGACGATATCCTTAAATTCGGCCGGAAGTTTGGGTATGCGAATAAAACATATTTTATAAACACAACATAGTGGACAACTCTTCGCCAGTGCACAATTTGTCGATGACCTCGCAGTTTGCTTGAGCAAATATAATACGTAATCGTGAAGAGGATCATTTAACAGAAGTTGACAGAGACCGCGGAATCGTTGAGTGTTCGAGTCACAACAAATCGAAGACTTTCATCGCAACATTTGTCTGAGTGACGTGTCTCCTCTCTGTCTCATTCCTTGTAAACCCCGAACACAACTCCGACGGCGAAAAGCGATTCGTTCCTGAAGCTTTCAGAGACAAATCGATCCGAATCAGTATTCCACACTGATCGACTCGCTATGCGAATCCCCTGTCCTTTGTTTTGTCCAATTGTCACGGTGCAGACAAACTTGAATCGTGTGCATTCCAACATTTTCAAATCACTCATGATGGAATTGGACATTGCCTTCGCCAGCTCCCTACACAACTTGGCGTCGTACTTTTGCGATTCAAGCGATTGAAGATGTTGTAAAATAATCGCTCTAACCTCAGCTACGCTAAAGCATATGTCAGGCTCCATCTTGTAAGTGTTCTCGGTAATAGCTGCTGTTCCCCTTGGTCTGACAGCAGAATGAGTGGACGACGCTTGTTCGACGGAACCAACTGGACAAGAGAAATATGTCATGAGGAAATTGCCTTTTTGCGGCGGAATCTTTGGCGTAGGAAAGAACAAACTTGAAGCACTGGAATTACTTCTTGCACGAGATGTATGGTCATCCATGATGGTAAATCTAAGATCGATAAAATTCAAACGAGGATTAAAAAGTGAAAAATGATATCTTTCTATAGAGATAAGGCTCAGTAATGCCGACTTGGGTAGTGTAACGCAATTTTAGAGAAGGCCAGATTGTTTAACTGAAAGTAATATCGAAAGTAGTAGGAAAGCGTAAAATTTCTGCACGGTTTTTTTCCTAGAAACGTCTCCTATGACTTAGATGGGAAACTATGACACTTAGAGACTTTTTGTCTCAGATGAAGACTATAATTTGAAGTTCTCATCTCATAGCTCTTGTTCATAAAATTCGGCAGGGCGTTAAAGTTCACACACTTCTCAAAGAGTGGTTTGTGGTCTACCCCACGAGACGATTTCTCGTTGATCAAGAGTTCCATTGCCTTTTTTGTGTGTGTTTTTCGTTCGTTGCCTCCTACAATGCAGATGTTTGGTTCGCAAACATTTAACTTTGTTGAGTTTGCAAAGGGAGGTCGCAAATATGGTCGCCCAGGGCGGAGTGTACCAAAAAGGAGTGAACAAAATAATACATGCAGCAAAAGTAGACCGCGGTTATTTAGATTAAGGCCCCGTTCACACGTATCCTTTTTCTCTGTGGTTAACAAATTTTCAGGTCCACAACGGCGGTAAAGTATTCAAATCGAATTCAGTGCCAGTCCACACATATTCTAGCATCCCGAACTCCTCTGTGACTATTGTCAAAAGAGCATGCGCCATCAATCGTGCGAGTTGCCCACAAGTTTGTTCAGCGGCCATGTTGAATATTACACGGTAAAGACTAGATCTGAGTTTGTAATGTCATCATCGGATTTGAAAATATCCATGATTCCAAATTCTTTGCGTATTCAAACCTTTCCACTCTGGAGAACGGCTTCAAAACGTTTCACTGATTCGCCGGATACGTGTGGACCGTAAAAAAAGGCGAATCCACGAAGAAAAAGGTGCCGGTTAAAAAATATCCGGTTATAAGTGTAGACGTGTCCATCGAGTCTTATAGTACAGGGTTATGGTCCTGGTAGAGAGATTACCGGAACCAGTATACGGTTATCTCGATCCAACTCAACCAGTTCGTCACCAAGAAATTATCAAGCAATGGTTATGGTCGGTCGTACTTAAAGAACGAAACGTGCCTGGTAGCGAATTCTCTGATGGTTACTTATAAAGAGTGTAGAGGGTACCAAAATCAGATATTCAATTTTGTCCATAATAATTAACTAAAGAATGAAAACGCTGATATTCTGGACGTCAAAAAGAAAAAAGAGAAACTTAATTAATTAATCGTTTGCTTCTGTGACGTCATAATCATCATGATACAGTAGGAAAGAAAAAAAGCTTTAAAATTAGTTTTTTCTTTTTTTTTTGCGCAGATTAATTCATCGGTCCTTAACACCTCAACGTTGCTGCGTTTTGCCTTTACGTCTGTGAAGGGATATCCATCTACATCTTTCCACTAACGAAATCTAAGAAGAATTTTAGCGAAATCTATAGAGTTACGTTTTGAGCTTGCCACCGAGTTCATGAAGCGGACTTCTAGAAAGATTTTCTTAAGCTAGATGATGTTTGCTCTCCATTGACATAAGAGCTTCTTGCATACAATTAAATGTAGCTTAAAAAACTGCAATTCTTCGAATTCTTTCAATTCTTGGAATTGAAAACTTTTTCAGCTTCACCCTGTTTCTAAAAGCTTTGCTTTCATTAGGAAGTTTCCGGTCACATCCCTCAAAACTTTCTTGGAAAAAGGGGGTGTTGAAAATACGCAGTGGACTTCGTTCATTTTTCAGTTTCCTTCGATTTATTTCACAAGTGTTAATGGGTCTATTTCTACCTGACGTTGTGGCTTAGAAAAAATATCTCAGTTGACAGAAAAGCTCTCCATCAAGACCACAACTAGTTGAGGTAGAAATAAGCCCATAACACAGCTGCTGAAATAAATCAAAGGGAGACTTCGAAGGGAAAAATGACATTAGTTATGAATTAAAATATATCACGAACGACATATAAAGATCTCCAAAGATAAATTATACGCTGTGCAAGGTATACATAGAATAGACAATTTCCGAATTCTCACGGCTGGACTGTATCTAGCATGAAATGGAGGGCAAATCTTTTCAAATGCAAATTAATTTGCCCGCGTTAGCCTCCATTTCATGCTAGATCCAGTCCAACCGTTAGAATACGAAACTGGCCTATTCATCGACACTGAAGAGGAATTTTGATATCTCCAAATAAATTTTATGACTACGCTACAAATCAGTTGGCTCCTCTTATGTACGAGGTTAGAGCATCCCGCCCAATCAAAACTTAGCGGGTATCGAATCCGAATCGATTCCTGGTCGATGCATCGTTTTTCTTTTCTAGTCAATTTCTTTTGCATTGCTTCATAAGCTATCTTTTATGCACCGTGACCTGGAAAACTGTTCGCAAATAATAAAAACATGTTACTAAAACACCCTGTCACAAAAAAAGCGCATAGTACCTCACGTGACGTTTATCTCACAAAATTTTTGAATTAGAAAATTTCAATTGCAATTAAGCATCGGCCGGGATAGCTCAGTGGTTAGAGCACCCCGCCCAATTCAACCTTAGCGGGTTTCGAATACAAATCGATTCCTGGCCGATGCTGTGTTTTTGTTCGTTTTTTTCTATAAAATTTTCTATTTCTTTTCTTTCTTATTTTCTTTTCTTTCTTTTCTTCTATTTCTTTTCTATTTCTTTGAAACATCATAATGTTGCCATTCAAACTGTGCGCAAATTTACTAAATACTTTATTAATACAAGTGTTTTCAGAAAAGCGCTTTGTAACTGCTCTAAGGTCATTAAGACAAACTTGTTGCATGGAGAAATATAATAATACCAACCAGCATCGGCCGGGATAGCTCAGTGGTTAGAGCACCCCGCCCAATTCAACCTTAGCGGGTTTCGAATCCAAATCGATTCCTGGCCGATGCTGTGTTTTTGTTTGTTTTTCTATGAAATTTTCTATTTCTTTTGAAACATCATAATGTTGCCATCCAAACTGTGCGCAAATTAAGTAAATACTTTATTAATACAAGAGTTTTCAGAAACGTGCCCTGTAACTGCCCTAAAACCATTTAGACGATTTTGTTGCATGGAGAAATATTTTGTTGCAAACCAGCATCGGCCGGGATAGCTCAGTGGCTAGAGCACCCCGCCCAATTCAACCTTAGCGGGTTTCGAATACAAATCGATTCCTGGCCGATGATGTGTTTTTGTTTGTTTTTTTCTATGAAATTTTCTATTTCTTTTGCAACATCATAATGATGCCATTCAAACTGTGCCAAATTAACTGAATACTTTATTAATACAAGAGTTTTCAGAAAAGCGCTTTGTAACTGCTCTAAGGTCATTAAGACAACCTTGTTGCATGGAGAAATATAATAATACCGACCAGCATCGGCCGGGATAGCTCAGTGGTTAGAGCACCCCGCCCAATTCAACCTTAGCGGGTTTCGAATCCAAATCGATTCCTGGCCCATGCTGTGTTTTTGTTTGTTTTTCTATGAAATTTTCTATTTCTTTTGAAACATCATAATGTT
This sequence comes from Montipora foliosa, assembly GCF_036669935.1. NCBI lineage: Eukaryota > Metazoa > Cnidaria > Anthozoa > Scleractinia > Acroporidae > Montipora > Montipora foliosa. The sequence goes on along the minus strand of NC_090878.1, from coordinate 11,495,096 downwards.
GCCATCCAAACTGTGCGCAAATTAAGTAATCACTTTAATAATACATGAGTTTTCAGAACCGTGCCCTGTAACTGCTCTAAAACCATTTAAACGATTTTGTTGCATGGAGAAATATTCTATTGCAAACCAGCATCGGCCGGGATAGCTCAGTGGTTAGAGCACCCTGACCAATTCAACCTTAGCGGGTTTCGAATCCAAATCGATTCCTGGCCGATGCTGTGTTTTTGTTGTTTTGTCTGTCTATGAAATTATACATTTGTTTTGCAACATCTTAATGATGCCATTCAAACTGTGCGCAAATTTACTAAATACTTTATTAATACAAGAGTTTTCAGAAAAGCGCTTTGTATTTGCTCTAAGGTCATTAAGACGAACTTGTTGCATGGAGAAATATTTCATTGCAAACCAGCATCGGCCGGGATAGCTCAGTGGTTAGAGCACCCCGCCCAATTCAACCTTAGCGGGTTTCGAATCCAAATCGATTCCTGGCCGATGCTGTGTTTTTGTTGTTTTGTCTTTCTATGAAATTTTATATTTGTTTTGCAACATCATAATGTTGCCATCCAAACTGTGCGCAAATTTACTAAATACTTTATTAATACAAGAGTTTTCAGAAAAGCGCTTTGTAACTGCTCTAAGGTCATTAAGAGAAACTTGTTGCATGGAGAAATATAATAATACCAACCAGCATCGGCCGGGATAGCTCAGTGGTTAGAGCATCCCGCCCAATTCAACTTTAGCGGGTTTCGAATCCAAATCGATTCCTGGTCGATGCTGTGTTTTTGTTTGTTTTTCTATGAAATTTTCTATTTCTTTTGAAACATCATAATGTTGCCATCCAAACTGTGCGCAAATTAAGTAATCACTTTAATAATACAAGAGTTTTCAGAACCGTGCCCTGTAACTGCTCTAAAACCATTTAGACGATTTTGTTGCATGGAGAAATATTCTATTGCAAACCAGCATCGGTCGGGATAGCTCAGTGGTTAGAGCACCCCGCCCAATTCAACCTTATCGGGTTTCGAATCCAAATCGATTCCTGGCCGATGCTGTGTTTTTGTTGTTTTGTCTTTCTATGAAATTTTATATTTGTTTTGCAACATCATAATGTTGCCATTCAAACTGTGCTTAAATTTACTAAATACTTTATTAATACAAGAGTTTTCAGAAAAGCGCTTTGTAACTGCTCTGAGGTCATTTAGACGATTTTATCGCATGGAGAAATTTTCTATTGCGAACCAGCATCGGCCGGGATAGCTCAGTGGCTAGAGCAACCCGCCCAATTCAACCTTAGCGGGTTTCGAATCGAAATCGATTCCTGGCCGATGCTGTGTTTTTGTTTGTTTTTCTATGAAACTTTCTATTTGTTTTTGCAAAATCATAATGTTGCCATCCAAACTGTGGGCAAATTAACTGAATACTTTATTAATACAAGAGTTTTCAAAAAAGCGCCCTGTAACTGCTCTTAAAACCATTAAGACGATTTTGTTGCATGGAGAAATATTCTATTGCAAACCAGCATCGGCCGGGATAGCTTAGTGGTTAGAACCTTCCGCCCAATTCAACGTTAGCGGGTTTCGAATCTAAATCGATTCTGGCTGGTACTGTTTTTTTTTTTTTTGTATGAAATTTCTTTTGCAACATGATCGTAATGTTGCTATTCAAACCTGCGCAAATTAACTAAGTACTTTACCGTGGATAAAGAGTTAAATTAATACAAGAGTTTTCTGAAAAGCGCTTTGTAACTGCCTTGAGGTCATTTAGACAAAGTTGTTGCGTAGAGAAATATTCTGTCGCAAACTAGCATCGGCCGGGATAGCTCACTGGTTAGAGTATACAACCCAACTCAACCTTAGCGGGTTTTGAACCTGGATCGAATCCTGGAAGATGCTGTGTTTTTTTTTTTCTTTGGCTGCTACGAATTGCTTTCTTGATAAGAGGTCTCTTTCTTCCTGAAACGTTTGACAGAAACGAAGAACTTTCAATTGAGCGTAATATTTTGGAAAACACAATATAAAATTTGTTTTGTTTTGTTTTTTTGTGGGGGTGGGGGTCCTGGCTCTAGCTTGAAAACTCGTCTTCAAAAGCGTGTGTAGAAATCAATCGCAGAGTTATCTGTGATTGGCTCTTACCTTTCTAATCCATATTCATTATATTTGCGAAAATTTCCCTCATTTCTCCCAAACTGCCGTAGTGGCAAGATGTGTTGAGTTTTTGCTCTCTTGTTTGTGGTTGTTACGGAACTTTTGTTGTACCATGAATAAGGAATTCATTCTTTCCGTTCTTCAAACGGTAAGTTTTAGCAATGCTGCACAAGGTTTGCTTTATCTCTCGTGAAGCGGCGAAGAAGGCAATCAAATTTATTTTAGTGAGTTCTCGCGCGCGTGCTTTGCGACTTGTTTGTCTTGTTTAAATTTACGTTTCGTTTGCGTTCATAAAAAGATATTCGTTCTTTTCTAACTTATTTGAACGATGTTTAAAAACTTCACTTATAACATGGGATGTTGATGTTCACTTTGCTCGTTCTTACGTATACGTGAAAGTCTTGCAAGGCTGAAGATTTAATATGGGTGTTAGTTGCATAAAGAAAATATCGGGATTGATTCGTCAGAGAATTAAATCAGTTGGGAATAATGGTTTGCATTACAAAAAAATCAAAAAGTGACTTGTTTTATTTGTTTCTCCTCTCAGGGAACGATACGTGTGGAACACCAAGAGGATGGAAACCGATAGCAGACGTAGCATGCGTCAACACTTGGCCTTGTAGTAAGGTGAATATGTTATCTCTTTGTACATTTAGTTGAGCATCTGGCGTTTAATTTAAAACCTATTCCTTTGATCTGCATTTCATCTCACCTATTGTGCTTTTTATTTATTTTTCTTAGACGGCATAAAACGGGACGAAGAATGAATACATTTTGGAATAACTAGCAGAACGAATGAAAGACACGAATTGAAGAGTCGGAAGGGAATTCGACAAAGATAAGATCATTGGAACTTATTTTACTTAGAAGTGGTGGCTGAACCGTTTGAGCGAGGATTTAATTAGAATCAACAGTGTTTTTATCCTTGGCTAGGAAGTTGTTTCGTCAAAAAATGCCACAGTTGATCGCTCAGTGACCTACAATCTTGGACAAAACTCGTTGGGAAAATCTGACCCTCGAATTTTTCTGAGAAGATTAAATTCTTCCTATTTTTCCCCTCCCCCCTCATCCCCCCCCCCCCCCCATTCCATTGTTGGTTTAAAAAAACGGCCAAAGGCTTGCACAGTCTTTTGCATTACATTATCAAATTGGTATGGGGGAGGGAGGAGAGGGGGAGGGGAAGGACCAATATACTTTTTGAGTGAATGTCAAATGATGCTTAATTAATGGTGGCTCGAATCAGTTTCAACGTTTCCACGTAACGCTGTTATTAGAAGGATCGGCACTACAACGCTGTATCATGTATTAGCAATATTGTGGTACCAAAATGAAACGCCGATTTTTTCTGAACAAGATGTAGTCATTATTGTGAGGTAATATGTCACCGTGGAAACGGTCAACCCTGTAAAAACACCCTTTATTTTATCTTTAGTTCCTTATATATCAAAAATGAACTTGATGACCGCCATTTTTTTATTTCTGAAAAGTAACTTTCCGCAAAGTTTAAAAAAATTCTGTATGGCGGATTCAGAGCCAACTTAATTCTGTGATTTTTTAAGGTGTCTCTGAACCTGCTGGACAGAATTTTTTAAACGTTTGCCGAAAGTTTCATCGTGGCCTTCTAGTCACTTTTCGGCAATAAAAAAGGGGGGTCACCGAGTTTGTTTTTGAGATATGAGTAACTGAATCCAAAATATTGGGTGTTTTTGCTGGGCTTTTCTGTTGACAAGGTACATTACAATAGTGGTCACATCTTGTTTGGAAATAATCGGTGTTTCATATGGTACCATAACATTGCTGTTACGTGATAAAGTGTTGAAGCGTCATTCGATCTGAAGAGTGTCTTCTAAGTGTTAAAACCCTTTCGAGCCTCCTTAACTAGAATTTCTCCCAAGAGTTTTGTCCAAGATTGTAGTTATAAACGCTGCAAACTTTTATAGTCATTTCGTGTAGCAACAGGCTTGAAATTTTTGAGGAGGTACACAATATTTCAGTCAACTAAAAACACTCATAATACATAATCGCAAGAGTTTCGCTTTCAATAGTCGCTACTCACCTTGGTGTAGGTGGCTACTGGTGGATATCCACCACTAGCCACCGACACTAAGGTGAATAGTTGTTTTAGAGTATACTAAAACAGTGAGATAATGCACTACAAAAGGATGATTTTAACTCGTTTATTCCTACAAAGATTACAACATTTTCGGACGCAAATTCTGCGCGAATTGCTCGGAGGTGAATAGCAAAGGATATCCGGAGTTTAGTTTAAGTAGCTCAACGCTTTCCACTGTTTTAGTATATACTAAAAGTGGTTATCACCGAGTTCGTTTCTGAGGCATAAACGTTTTGAGATGGCTCTTCCGTTGCTATAGTAACCTATTACATTACCTCAGTAAAGGAATGTACCTAATAACGTTGTTACAGTTAAACAATAATGTTGATTCAATCCTTATATACAGTACGGTTTCTTGAAGGTGTTGAAAACTCCTCCACAAAAACAAGAAAATAGCTATAAAGCGAGGAGCATAATGTTTACGATCAAAATTGCTCAAATTTTTTTCCTATGAAAACGTTTGTGTCCGAAATAAATGAAATCCAAAACGCTTGTTTTAGTTTTTAAATTTCCCCGACGCCACCATCTTGACCGATAGTCTCGTTTGGCGAGTCTCCAACTAATCAATAATATAATCAAGATAAAGGCAGGACTAGGGCGGTTTTCGATTGACTGTCGTAAAACCTAAACCAGAGTAATTAGTCTAACCAATCACAAGTGGCGCAGACAGCGCGATGAGCCAATCATAATTCGAAGCATTTACATGTAACCTGCACAAAAGACGCGAAAATGGGCGTGTTTCAAACTTAATTTAACTAATTAATGAATTAGAGCTTCAAAGGTTCAAAAGTCGGGCAATATACATTTCTGCAAGCTGTGCTGACAAACTGCTTGAACATTCATCTTACAAACCTACGTCTCGTAAATTGAAGCAATTTTAATGACGAACCTTGATGACAAGAAGGGTCTAAAGACTCTGGGAATCACCTGACAATCACCTGACAAATTGGCCCTAAAACGGAGAACTTAAACAGCGATTTCAATGGCCTGAACGTTTTTATAACTGACACAGCCTATGCTAAAATACCGAACTTTGTCTCGCTAATCTTAACGAGGAACCTGTCAAAATTGCGGCGACCATACTTTGCACAAAATCGACTTTTGAATCTTACAAGAACCCTACGACATCCACGTTACCTATACAGACCGATAACTTGTTTCCAACAGCCTCGTATCTCAAGGACAAAGACGACCGAACCCAATAACAGACTTACTGCAGTTTGACAATATCACATGGTATTTGAAAATTGGAAGCAATAAATAAACAGTTAAACAAACAAATTGATAAATAATTTAACAAATACTCTCTAATCTATTCCTCGACGTTTTTCAAAGTAATGTAACTTTTTCAAACATGAAAAAATCTAGAAAATGTCTTACATGTAACTGTGTGGTTTATGTTAATGATATACCTCCTCAAAAATGCCAACTTGTCCGCTACACTTAGCAGAAAACGAGTTTTATCGAATAAATCTAATGTCTGGCACTGCAATGCAGGGAGATTTGATATCTGGGCTTTGCTGAAGTTATACAGACCACAAAACCAAACTAAGAAATACTAAACAAATATCCGAGAAAAAGAACAAAATATCGCTAACTTGTACTTATCTACATGTAGAAAGATTACGTTTCGTGATGAGGCTAGGAGAGCCACCACAAATGCACGAAAATCGTCAAAATGGATGTTTTAAACAGCTTGATTTGGCCTGGTTGATTTCGATAAACATGAAGTCCTTTGCTTCTTCAAGTGAATTTTTACGTGCCATTTTATCATTCAAGTATGCGCCCACTGACGCGAGGAGAAAGAACCATTATTCATGACAAGTAAAAAGGGTTCGATATATACTTCGTCTCACCGTAAAGCTGTGCAGCAAAAATTACCAGTGACATGAAATGTAAAAAGGAAGCAGAGTTTTTCACTCTTGTCGGCTTCCTGGGAGAGTACTCACTAGAGAGTAAAGGAACTTCCGACGTTAAATAACGTGTACCTTCATTCTCCTTTGTAACCTAATTGGCTTCTGAAACTTAGACAGTGTTAGTTCGAATTCTCTTAATTAACGTCAATTCCGCGAAAATTAGTCGCTCCGAACATTTTTAATGTCGATTCGCGATTCGTCACCGGCAAACGAATTGCAAAGATCAACTAAAATAGTCATTTATTTTGGCTCCATTTGTTTGCTTTGGTCTGTATAACTATAACAACACAGTGCGAACCAAAAGCAACACAAGGAAGCAGAGTTTTTCACTCTTAAACAGACATTAAGTTATATGATAAGCTCTTGCAGTTAATTTGAAAAGGGGGAGAGACGTTTTCTTCCGGACAACAGAAGGCATTATGGCTATAGCGCTCGGCGACGCATGATGTTGAAAATAGTTTCCGGCTTTGCGCAATAGACTGTTAACAGTTTCTCAAAATTGCTATCTTGGCTATTGGGCAAACATGGGTTTAATTGCTATTTATGGATGGGGTATTGACTGACTTTGAACCTTTCAAGAACTCAGTTTGAAAGCAACAGGTTTTGAGAAATTTGATACAATATTTGATAGAATTCACTGGACAAAATCTTCCTCTGTTATTTCGAGCAAATTTTTGGATTATGACTAAAGGATGGTCTGTGGTATAGCCTTAGCTTACACTCAGAGCTCAACCAACAGAGTGACTGATTTTCAAACTTTAAAATATATGATTCAGAGCAAGGAAAGGTAAGAACGTTTCAAGCCAAGGATTCGGCCAGTAGTAGATCAAGAGTTGGAATTCTCGTGATGATTTTCTGTTCCGAAGAATTGTTACAATTTGCTAACCACTTAAAAGAATTAGTTGAAAAATGAAAGGAAGATGATCTTCGCAGTTATGTTGGGCAATTTAAGCAATTCTCTTAGAGACACCTGAAAATCCGGCTAATCCAGGTGGATTCGAACCAGTGACCTCAGCTGTGCCGGTGCGAACAAAAGTCTACCAACTGAGCTACAAAGTCACTCAGTTTGGAGTATATTTACATTTTATTATTTCAAAATCCGTTCCGGTTTTTTTTTTTTTTTTTTTTTTTTTGATCTCGGCTCATAAGCGTAATCAGTGATACAGACCTGATTGCTTCGTTCTTTTGGAAATATATACCAAACGATTCCTTTCAATAGGATTTTAGTCAAATTTCAAACTTAACTAATTAATGAATTGGAGCTTTAAAGGTTCAAAGTCGGGCAATATAACATACATGGATGGTAATTTTGGTTGGCATTAGATTCCATCCACCAAAACCACCCTGGCACAGAGAGAGTCGACTGAGGTTGAATTCAAACACAGTTCGTGACGCCTTGTAAATAGTACTTCGTGTCAAGCCACCTTCACATTAACATTTAGAATATCTATGCAGAAAGTATCCCAAACATTCATAAAAGCTAATCGTAGGCCTAATTAGGACTAAAGAGAAGTTTCTAGGCCTAAGGTTAGCTTTTATGAATGTTTAGGGTTATTTCTGTCTAGATATTCTATATGTTAATGTGAAGGTGGCTTGACACGAAGTACTATGTACAAGGCGTCACGAAGTGTGTTTGAATTCAACCTCAGTCGACTCTCTCTCTGCCAGGGTGGTTTTGGTGGATGCAATCTAATGCCGAACGGTAATTTTAGCTGTGTTTGTACACTAGCCGAGATTATTATTAGCAATATGGGAGCTTAGGCCCGGTTTAATTTAACGTCGAACTTCACATTGCCGAATCTAATGCAAATGAGCGAAAACAATAGATCTTTTTCATTTGCATTAGATTCAGAACATGTGAAGTTGGACGTTTAAGTCGGGCCTTAGTAACTCGGCGACGCATATGATAACACAGAAAAGGGTTTATCAACTAGGTTGATATGATAAATTGACCCCCTTAGAGAATTTTAAAAGCTGACGTTTCGAGCGTTTAGCCCTTTGTCAGAGCGAATGGTTAAGGCTGGTTTTCACTGGCGACGGAGTCGAAATCGGTATCGTAATCAGAAGCGCAGAGCGATACGATCATGAGTGAAAATCAAACTGTCGGAGTCGGAAGCAGAATACCGATTCCGCTTATGACTCCGTCGCTTACGATCCAGTGAAAACTGCATTGTCGTAGTCGGAAACAGAAGCGGATGAATAAACCAATCACAAACATCGATTCCAAGCATTGTGATTGGTTAGTTCTACCGCATCTGCTTCCGACTCCGACAATCTAGTTTTCAATGGATCATAAGTGAAGGAGTCATAAGCGGAGTAGCAAGAAAATGGAAACGTTCTGATTCTTACGACTTCGACGCTAGTGAAAACCATCCTTAGCGTTAACGCTCAAAACGTCAGCTTTCAAATTCCTCTACGGTGGTCAATTTGCCATATCAACCTAGTTGATAAACCCTCTTCTGTGTTTCACTCTCACACCGACGCATATGATGCGTTTTTTTTGTCCGTGAGAAAAACGTCTTGTTATTAATTAAAAGAAACATGATAAATGTCAACAGTACGAACTTACAGGTTTAATTAGAAATAAAACACAAATCGCGGTGATAAACAATGTGAGGCAACCAATTTTTATGAACTTCAAGTTTCGTATGCTACAACAGATATTTTCAAAAATATTTCGTTGTAGCATATGAAACGTCAAGTTTATAAGAATGCGTTGCTTCTCACTGTCACTGCGATTTGTGTTTTATTTCTAATTAAACTTTGATAGACGAAAAACAAGAGTTTTAGGTTTAATAGCCAAAGTGTAGCCAAGTTCTTTCTTTTTCATTCTTAAAAACCATTCAATGGGACAAACTAAGTTTTTAGAGGGACGACATAGTATTTTCTTTTTCAGTCTTTTTAAGTCAAAGGAACCATTTTAAAGTTTCCGTAACATCTTGTATAAAATTGTTTAAGAGCGAACGCCTTTAATTTTTTTCTGTAAAAATATGGTCAGGGGAAACGCTGTGCAAATTTGGTGAAATTTTCCCGCCAAAAAACTTAGAAAAAGTACGGGCGCTTAAAGTACGCATGCGCCAACTTTTTTTAAAAAATAAAATTGCTTTCCAATATTATCACTAGTTACACCAGAAACAAATGAGTGTTTTATCTTACGTACTTGTAATGAACACGAACCACACAAACAAATAAAAGCAGAACTTTATTTCAACTTGTCTTCATTTATTATATTTGTTCTAGACAGTGGTTTGCCCCTTCTTTTTTTAAAAAAAAAAAATACGGCGCATGCGTATTGGGGACGCCGTATTTTTCTAAGTGTCATTTTAGGCAAGGGGTCAAAGTCCACCTTAGTTGAAGCAGGTTCAAAATAAATTTTAATACAGTCAAGAAACATCCCATGGTCTTACTGTTGATTTCCCAAATGTGTACGATTCGAAAAGAATTTTGACAAGTTAACAGGCAGTTACTGTTTTGCAGAAAGTTTGTCGCTTGAACTACTAGTCAGCTACTCAAGGTCGAAGAAAACTTAACAATAAATGCAAATGACTAATCGGTTTCCTCGCAATGTTTTCACTCGAGCTGTTGATCTTGGCGTATCGATACCTTTCTGCAGGTTGTTTTTACCAGGCGATGACTTTGGCTTCGACCTCATCGCCTGATGAAAACAAAATACATTTTTTTTAAGCAATCCAAACGTCGCAATCGACATCTGAAGTGACCACATTGCGAAATAAAACGATTAGTTAGTTTCAATGTAGATTGCACGAAGTCTCTTTCTGGGTTAGTCGAGAAGGAGTGAAAAAATCCGAAACCATATACAGCGTGCCGAGACTGGAACGAGGAGATTAAACGAGAAGAGACTGGGAAGAGGCCTCTTCTCTTCCCCATCCCCCCTCCGCTCGTTCTTTCCAGTTTTTGATCGGATATTTTGTGCTTCTTCTCGACTATCGTGGAAGGGACAGCTAGCAATCAAGTTTCATTCATAAAATGTTAAATTTCTGACAAGTGGTGCATTCGAAAAACGTCATAAGTAATTCCCATTTTTAGTATTGGACTTCCTGCCACTTTTACAAACATGTGGACCCTGAATTTCATCTTTCCAACCCACGGATACATTTTTTACTGACGTGTGGGAAAGTTTCTTATTCTCGCGGTAATACTGGAAGAAGCATCAGATGAAGGCAAACTCGAGTTAAATAATGTGAATCTTAAAAGATGCCCCGCATTTGACTCGATCCCATGCTAGTTTCAGTCCCACCGTGAGAGTTCGAAACTTTACACCGATTGATGGCAGTGAAAAACTTTGTTGATTAAAATTAAAACACCAGGGTCGACATGTAAACTAAAGGGCAATAGTGCAAAGATACTGACAGTGCAACCCGGACGTAACAAAAAAGAAACTATGACCTTCCTGGAAAGCGCGCGGATTTTGTTTGCGAAGCGCCAATTAACTTTGGCAGTATTGTAAGCAGACGAAAGGTCACAAAGTAGTCGTTCTCCCAAGATTTGAATAATATATTTATTATTGAAAAGTACTACGTGATGCAAGCGATCGGCATATTGGCCTTTGAAACCATATATTTCTAGTCTAAAAAAAATTTGACCAGAATGTGTGCAACCGACTAACACAGGACACACGCGAATGATAAACTAATTTGTTTCAATAACTGAATAGCGTCTCTAAACAAATTAACATTGCACACGGTTGGAATACAGTTACTTCCTGTACCGCATGTAGTTCTAATTATTATCAAAACGAAGCTACTAATTCTGAAAGAAAACCTAAGAAGATATTACAAAAGGAATTTGAAAACACCCGCAAGGGAAAGCGTGGAATAAATGAATGTTTGGTTGACAATGTACAAGTTTTATATTCAGGTAAAGTGGCGCCAATTGTTGAAATAATGCATTTGTGAACGTGAACATAAACTGCATGAAGATCGAAGTCCACTGTTTGAAAAGCATAATTTGACTTCAGCAGAAGAACACAAATAAAAGGATTCTCTAATCTGCAAAACGGAATGCACGTAGAAAAGCGTTCAGATCTTATCCCCCATCATAGTCAACTTCACTCCCATAGATGGCCTACGAAATTTCTCCTCAAAAGTTATTCGAACCTGTTGCAACCTTCTAAAATAATCGTTACCTCTAGAAAAGTTTAAATTACGGGACGGGGGACGGGGGACGGGGGACGGGGGACGGGGGACGGGGGACGTGGAACCTGCAACGACGTTAATTTGAAGCGGAATTACCTTCTTTTCAATAGGCCATCTCCGAGTTAATGTCTGCCTCGTCTTTAAAGCGAGTCTAAGTGCAAAGTTTTTCTAATGATAATTAGTTTTCTTTCATTTGTAAAGTAGAACTAATTACCATCACAACTAACAAGTAACTTTAAAAAAGTCCAGCTAGTATAAAAAAGACAATTTTCTCGCTGAAAGTGAACTTGAAACGGTGTTCACGAAAAGGAAAAGTCAATTAGACGAAAACTTGCGACTTCTCTATGTTTGGTCCTACTTAAAAATCCCATAACCATCTTTCCTATCAGCCTAAATCTGACATCCACAATTGATATTCATCGAATTTGTTTGAAAATGTTTCAGAGAGAGTTTTGATCTGGAAAAAAAGAGTTTTAGAATCGTTTATTCGCGCTATAAAATTTCCTTGACGAAACCATCTGAAATAATATCGACGTGAATGATTTGTGCCGCGAAGTTGTGCTATTCTAAAACAAAGCGCGTTTGTATAACGATAATAATAATAATAATAATAATAAATTATTATAAAAAACGTTCACTGGCTATATACAGTAAAAAACTTTCGAGCTTTCGGCTGTCAGGCTACAGCCTTCAATGGAAATGAATGGAAAAAATGATGACAACTACAATATATACAAAAATAGGTGAGAAAAAAGAATATAAAATTTATTTTTTTATTTTTTATTTTTTTTTTAAAAATTCCCAAGTGATTGACAAGGGTTCTTCTCGTACCCGCAAGACACTGGAATCTTGGCACACCGCTTCGATAGATCATGCAGATAACAATTCTAGGCCGCTCCCTAATCAATACTCCATTCTTTTAAAAAAGAACAATTAGTCTTTTTGACAAATATTTTTTCCCGTTTTTATATTCTTTTTTCTCACCTATTTTTGTATATATTGTAGTTGTCATCATTTTTTCCATTCATTTCCATTGAAGGCTGTAGCCTGGCAGCCGAAAGCTCGAAAGTTTTTTACTGTATATAGCCAGTGAACGTTTTTTATAATAATTTTTTAATATGTTTTACCCTGGCTACGGTTCTTCTATTTTTAAATAATAATAATAATAATAATGATAACGACCACGACCACGATGACTACGATGGCAACGAGTCAACGACGACAGCAACAAGACAAAGACAAGGACAGCGACAGCGACGATGACAAAGATGACAAAGACGACAAAGACGACAAAGACGGCGACAACGGAGGCGGCGGCGGCGACGGCGACGGCGACGGCGACGACGTCAACGGCAACGACAAAGGCAACGACGAAGACGACGAAGAGGACAAAAGCAACGACGAAGACGGCAAAGTCAACGGCAAAGTCAACGGCAAAGACGGCAAAATCAACAACGAAGACGGCAAAATCAACAACGAAGACAGCAAAGTCAACGACGAAGACGAAGACAAAGACGACGACAGCAACGGTGACGATGACGACCAGCAGCGAACGACGACGGGAAGCGACGATGGAAACGACGACGACGGAAACGACGACGACGAAAACGACGGCGACGGCGACGATGGCGATGGCGATAACGATAACGATAACGATAACAATAGAAAAATGATAATAATGATAATAATAGAAAAATGATAATAATGATAATAATGATAATACTAGAAAATACTAGCAATACTCGTCACTATTATTTAAGATGGCGTCCGGGAAATATGACAGTGAAGAAAAGAGATTCTAACATTCCTTTTTGTTTTCTAATGCAGATGCTTTGAAAATATTTGTTAAAAAAAATTTATTCGTGCTTTTTAAAGAATAAAAGATTCGAAAGAAAGGGCTAAGGTACAAAGCAACGTCGATAAGCTGACAGACCTTGATAAGCAGCCAATATCAAAATGTATACAGAAGTAAACTTAAAGTTTTGACATTGAAAACCTCGAAAATTAAGCGTATTACAGTCACTGTAAGAATCAATACAGAATCTAAAACGCAGAAATTTTTCAGAGAGAACTACGATTTTTCCTGTTGTTAACCTTTTGATGCCAATCACATTGCGCATTTGAAACTTATAATGAACGTATGGATAAGTATCGTGTTTTGCAAAACGAATTGCTGAATGTGTCCGTATTGGACACATGGCTTTTTTCCAACGTGAACTGCATCGTTCTGCTCAACTACTGAGTCACGAGTAATAACCACAAGTTTTAAGTTCAGTTGCAGTCGTCCAATACTAAAACCTACTTTTTCAGGTGGTTAACTGATAGAGCGGTTTTCAATTGAGTGTCGAAAGTAATTAGCGAATTGCTTTGGCTTTGCATTTACTTCACTCAGTGATTGGTTAAAAGTTCTCGCGCCACTTTTTCAACCAATCAAAATTGACACCAAAACCAATCGTGGCTCGGGCGTGCACATTTTCCCGCGCTTTGTGTCGGCTACGTGTAATTACTTCGAGTTTTGATTGGTTTACTGGATTGTCTCCGTCCTTTTTGATTGGCCAAAGTAATTACTTTGGTTTTGGCTTTACGACACTCGATTGAAACTCGCTCTAAGGAAAGTTGTAAGTAGACTGTATTCTGTCCAAATTTTTTGAATCAAAGAAATTACAGACAGGCAGTGTGGCCGAGTGTGGAGGGCCCTTGCCTTAAGGTACGGAGAATTTGATCCTGGTAGGCTCTAGTTTAACTTCTGGGCTACACTTGTAATATCCAAGTGGTTTGCCTTCGGCCAGTTGGGATTCTTTAAGAGAAATTGTCGTTCTGTTGTTGTTTCATTGATTTCGTTTGTTGGTTATTGGCCCTGAAAAGCCTGTATGTGTAGGTGTGTAAATTACTCCAAATATAAAATTCCCTTATTTCACAAGTGTGATAACTATAGAAATATGTACAGTGTTTTGAAGTCTCAGTGGCCAATTGTTGTGAAAAAACCAATCCAGTTTCAATGTAAATAGTAAAGGCGTTTTGGCCAAAAAGCTACTGAACGATTGCTACTAGCTTCGCTTGCAAAAGCGATTGAAGTTTTAAGACGAAGAATGAACGCGCGACGCACAATCTCGCTGGCCCAAAATTTCATTCCAGCTTGCTTTTAGTGTACTAGAATGTTCACCGGGGGATATATCAGAGGTTGCACTGTCAGTGTATCTTGAAAATCAGGGGCTTGTTCTTATGGGTCGTTCCTAATAACATATCATATTAACCAATGGCCTTACTCTAGCCTGAGCCGCACCCTACTGCGCATGCTTACTCTGCGCTTACAGCGTTTATTTCGAAAACAAGTTAAAACTCAAGTGGAACCTCGCCAAGCAACCAGCCAGTTAGTAGATGCACCACCTCGTTATTTCAACCGTTGCTTTTTATCGCAAAAAATCAGTTCTAGTTCTAGTCCGAGCTCGTCCCACCAGTTTTCATCTGTCTTTCACGTGTTGCACTTTTAACGCCCCAATTTGGTTGTCGTATATTGTCTTCCGAAATTGGCTTATTCTTTAGAATGGAACTCGTTTCAAATTGATTAGAAATGAAAGTATCACACTCCTTTGGGGAGCATAGCTGGCGCAGTTGTCAGAGCACTTGCTTCACGCCACCGTGGTCCAGGTTCGATTCCCAGATTCGGCGTCATATGTGGATTCAGTTCGCTGATTCTCTGCTCTGCTCCGAGAGCCTTTTTTTTCTGGGTAGGTTTACCCCTTTCCACAAAAAACAATGCTTGGTTCAGTTGATTTGAGTTAAATTGATTTTAATTAATCTCTGTGTACATTGTCGCCAATTAACGCTAGAAGACTTGGCACTTGAATAAAGTTCATTATTTTTATAATTCCCTTCTGCAGACATCTTTCCCTTGCTCATTTATTTTTCTCTTGGTGTTTTCACCCTTAGAGTGGTTTTCAATTGGGTGTCGAAAGTAATTAGCGAATTGCTTTGGTTTATGATTACTTCACTCAGTGATTGCTTCAAAGTTCTCGCGCCACTTTTTCAACCAATCAGAAGTGAAACCAAAACCAATCGTGGCTCGCGCGTGCACATTTTTCCACGCTTTGTGTCGGCTACGTGTAATTACTTCACGTTTTGATTGGTTTACTGGATTGTCTCCGTCCTTTTTAAATGGCCAAAGTAATTACTTTGGTTTTGGTCTTACGACATTCGATTGAAACTCGCTTTAAAATCAAGATATCCAGGTAATGCTTTTCCAGGTAAAAACTTCATGCCGGATCAGCCGGTTTATCCAAAATATGATGAAGACACCCCTCCCCTCGTTACGAACGAATCTTGATAGCCTGCCAATCACTATAAAGTACCACCCCCTTTTTACGAATGGCATTTCTATACCCTCCTGTCAATCAAAACTTGGCATCACCTTTCAAGAGTAAATCGCTTTCGGTAGCGACGAAGCTCTGCCAGCCAACCCTACTGATAATGAATTCCTCTATTGAGAGATATCCTCTGATGAACCAATTCTTACATGGAAGCACCATAGTTAACCCCATCGGCACGACTGAAATTTCTACGTTCCTCCTAATGTTGGCAAGCATAATCTTGCACTTTCCCTTAACGGCACGACCGAAACGACAATTGACAGTTGTCAATCATAATTTGATAAAATCCCGCTGAGATTTCAGTGAGTCCGCCAAATGTTCCCATCACAACGATTTGATATCCCATTTATTCCACCAACCCCATCTTAAAACCAACGAAACTTCATAATAATCCACTATTCATGATGGTATTAACGAGGTTCCACTGTAATCAGTATGCGTGGCCGAGGCTTGCGTCTGAGTAGTAACTGCATACAGAGCGTTTCCTTTCAATAAAGTAGCCGAACCATTGGTTAATATGTTTATTATGTCACCTTTTCTTGCTTCTGCGACGATCATCCTCTTCTTTCTTGATGGAATATTCAACATCTCTAAATTACGTAACAGGAGGCACGTTTTTCAAAACAAAAACAAAGTGGCGGGCCCTAAGCTGTTGTTCGCGCTCTCCGAGGAGATAACTCTCCCTTTTATAATTATAAAGTACGAAGGCGCAAGTTGCCCTAAGGGACGCATTTTTGGAAAGGCTCTCTTTCCCCGAAAACCAAAAACGTACCTTCCCTACCTTTACTTGCTTCTCCGAATATTGTCTTCCTTTCTTGCTTGATTTTGACACCGTCTTTGAATTTCCTTGTCCAATGCTTCATCCTACGCCAAAATAAAAACAAAAAGAACGTCATTCGACGGATACCGGACACGAAATCGTTTAAATTGTTTACAATAGCTTTCCTTTTGCTGTGAACATCAAGGAGACGTTTTTTTGTTTGTTTCTTTGTACGAAATATCTCCTGTCGTCCGGTAGTGTTTGTATAGGTAATAGCATGATTTGTAGTGGTATTTGGGATAAATACCGTGAGTGATATTTTAAAATTGTTATACATAATTTGGGACAATTTTGAAATAACACGAGTGGTATTTATGCCAAATATCACATACAAATCACGCTAATATTTGTTTATACTACAACGTGAGAAATTCATGTAACGCGAAGAACTTTTGCAACTTTTCGTCAAGTTGTTTCGCTTCGTAGGCGAGCAAATTGGTTTCGAAGTTCTTGTTTTCAGCCCAGCTGGTCCAGACATTAAGCTAGATCGATGTACTTTTCATCGTATTTTGGCCTTCTGAATTTTCTTTTAGTTCTTGACTCTTCTGAATTTCAAAATCTGGAAATATTTCTGTCATTTTTTCGTAACTCGCGCGACAAAATTATTTCGTGATTTTGGTTACCATAGTAACTGTAATTTTCACATGTAGGTATAAATACCTCTGCTCTCAGCCAATCAAATTTATAGAAATTTGTAGTATATTAAAAGCATCGTAAAAGTTGCTCGTTCATTTAACATAGCCGAAAAAGAGAATGATTTTTGGTGTTGA